>NC_138208.1:56928812-57208812 GCF_964194415.1 Vipera berus
GCTTGGGACTGAAAGGGACCAAGCCTGGAATGGCTTGGATTGGGGTATAATCCTTGGCTAACAACTGATGGGATTATCTAATTTGTTAACTAACAAGGTAACAACAATGGGGCTACCATACTGCTCAGCAGTATGGTCGTGTGATGTTACCCTTTACCACTGCAGCACTTCACAACAGAAATTCTGCTCCCAATTACCATCATAACTCAAGGACTACCTATAATTTTCTTCGCAACATACAAAAGACGTTTGTAATCTGCCTTGTAGGTTTTTTCCTCCTTTTCCTAGTCTTTTCACTCCCATCAAAATAACAAGTCTCATTCTATTTGCAACGTGTCTATAAATAAATAGATGTTTCCAGTATGATCAATATATTAACAAATCTTTTAGTATTTATTTTCTTTGTGTACATGTGTCTCCAAAAATATAAATGATAGCCAAAGAAACGTTAAGTTTATACAGCCGCCATACCAATACTGTTCACACTATGGTGGGCTTCTGCTGCTACTTAAAAGTTTTGCTGGTAACATTGTTTGATTCTGTGGTATTAAGATTCTTCTTCATTTTTTATTCAGCTATCTTTGGACTGCATGTCTTCAAGAGCGTTCTGTATGTTCATTATTTCAGAAGTAGCTTTCGTTATTTCATTTTCTACACTAATTACCTTTGTGATCATGTCTTCTTTTTTTCTTTCTGCGGCAACAAGCTCACTTGATAGTCTAAGAATGGAATAAATAGCATTTTCTATCACTGGTAAAGAGGTCTTGCATTCCTGGAGTTTGTCTTCAGAAAATACAAGTTTCTGGTACAGATCATTACTTCTGACCAAAAGGCTGTTTTGCTCTTCTTTTAATAGTTCAGCTATGTTTTTATCCAACTGCAGCTGCTGTTCAATCTTTATCAGTTCATTTTCCTCTTGCCTATTTAATGTTTTAAGGTTCATAATTGTACTGTCTTCTAGATCTTTCAGTCTTTCAGAAAGTTTTTTTAGTCCCTGATCCACTGTATTGATCTGGGAAATTATTTCACTATGTAAAATCTTGGTATCCAATCTTAAGTTGCTGGTATTTGTGTCCATCTCAGACGTGCTTCTTTCCCAGGAGTATACCACCTTTTGAAAGGTTTTGCTAATAGTCTGAAACTTTTTAGAGCATATCTTTTGACTATTTTGAATATTCTCTATGAAGTTATGAAGGCTAGACACTTGTTGCTCAAAATCACTTATGATGGAAACATATGAAGCAACCTCCTGCAGGACACTCGAAGATTCAAACTGCATTTTTAACACAAAACAATGTCCATTTTTACTTACTGTTTGCAAGTTATATACAGTGTATTTAAATTTTATCTGACAATGAACCTTTGAATGGCATGCAGAAGACAAACTTGTTTGCAAAGGGACAGGAGAATCAAAATAACGTAAAACATGGAAGCAAGACAAATATGAAGCAAAAGTCATTACTATTTTAAAAGAAACAATGAAAGAAGCAACAAGCTACTGCTAAGTATAGAAAGGCAGATAGAGGAGTAATAGAACAAATAGAGCTACAAAGAAGAGAGTTTATATTAATGGTGCGAAGAAAGAAGAATAAAAAAGTTGCTTTATTTTACAATATCATTTGATTATGGCAATTACTCCCTGGCATTTTTACTAAACATTATTTCAAGAAGCAAAACTGATGACCAGGAGAACTTAGCTGTGTTTGGAAGCATTCATGGTCCTAAGCTATGATTTTCCCAAAATCATTCTTAAAACTATACTGAAAATTTCAGATGCTATATCAAACAAGACTTAAATTATTGTGTAATGGTTAAACTGTTCATAGTGCTCTTGGTGGGAAAAATTGGAAGATTGAGTGCTATATATAGTAACTTTAATGAAAAGCAAGGTATAGATTTAGGAAATAATATGTAATTGATTCAAATTGAGGCTAGAAAAATTTAGTGCAAGTTATTTCTAAATTAGAATAGGATTGCAGGTAAATCAATTTTTATATAAACTTACTTTGAAAAAGATCCATTAAATCCAATGGCATTTACTTCCAAGTGGGTATACAAAGTATTGCAGAATTTGGTATATTTCACTATTTAGATTTCAATCAAATGACTATTTTGAATATTAAACTTAATTTTCAATCTAGATTTGTATATTTAATTGTTCAACAATTTTTTCCTTATGACTGTAAATGGCTGATGCAATGGCAGCTTTCAGATAGTAATAAATACCAAATTTTATAGCAATATCTATTTGAATTATTACCTTTTCAGAGATTGTGCTAATTTTATTTTCCATATCTTGAAACTTTACAGCTTCTTCCTTTAATATGTGATATTTCTTCTCTACAGCAGCCAACTGAACAGACTGCTGAAAAAGAAACCTGAGAAATGTAGAAAAACCAAATGTTTAGCAACAAAACATTTAAAAGTTAAATGTTCCACAATTTTAGAATAAATTGCAATAACAATTTAAGAACACATTTGCACAAAAGGCTATATATAATTTATATCTTAATATCCCAACAAAAATGTATAGTTCAATGGAACTGATGGCTTTGCACAAATCAGAAATGCATTTGCTGATTATAAACAATAAAAACTAAGGAGAAACTTCCTGACAGAACAATTAACCAGTGGAACAACCTGCCTCCAGAAGTGGTGAATGCTCCAACACTGGAAGTTTTTAAGAGGAGAATGGACAGCCATTTGCCTCAAATGGTATAGGGTTTCCTGCCTGAGCAGGGGGTTGGACTAGATGACCTCCAAGGACCCTTCCAACTTTATTATTATTATTATTATTATTATTATTATTATTATTATTATTATTATTATTAATTTTGCTGATTGCTGATAAACAATCTGTTTATTAATTTTTGTTACATTGCATTAATATACGAGCAGATTTTCAGAAGTGCCTAGAGAAAGAGAATTGTAGGAAAACCTACTGATCAAATGTCACCAAACAAGCTAATCCAGTCATCACTTAGGTACATATTAAGTACAAATACCGGTAGTTTTAGTAACATCTGCTTCTGCTATTCAATTAACATTTAAATCTTATTTTCAAGAATAGCAATTAGCTATGAAATTTTACATAAATAACCAGATAAACTGACATAGAGAATTCTTTAGCCAGCCTATCTCTATACATGTATCACTAGAATAGATTTTTACTTCTAAGCAATTATACAAAGGAGGCCATTTCATCTTGACTTCATAAATGAATTATAAATGTAACATTTACCATTAAGTATAAATTGAAGATTAATATCATGCTATCAAAAGGTTATTTAATCCTTTTTTTTGCTGATGATACACAGGTATGAAATAGAGTTGACATTGCTGGGGATATTTGTAACATGAAAAACTATTGGGCATTACTAGAAAATCGATCAAAAATGTGAGACTGTAGTTCAGCGTTTCTAAATGTAAGATCATGCAGCTGGGGAAAAAGAATCCTCTGCAGAGTACAGTATTGGGGATACAGTGTTAGGCAGAACAACAGAAGAAAAGGATTTAGGTGTGCTCATAGCAGATGACTGCAAAATGAGCAAACAGTGTGGCCAGGCAGCGGGAAGACAAACAAAATTCTTGGATGCATCACTAGAGGGATCACTGGCAGGAAAAAGGAGATCCTAATCCCACTATACACAGCTTTCTTTAGTCAGACCCTTATTTGGAATATTATTTCCAATTCTGGAGACCTTACTTTAAAAAATATTGATAAAATTGAGCAAGCCCAGAGATTGGCAACAAAAATGGTGCAAGGTCTGAGAGACAAAAGATATCAAGAGAGATTGGAGGAACTGAGTGTGTACAGCCTGGACAACAGAAGGAAAATGGGGGACATGATTGAAACCTTTAAATATATTAAGTGTGAATATAGAAGGCAGTATTTTCATTATTAAGCAAAAATCAAGAACACAGGGACAGAACCTCAAATTGACAGGAGGGAAGTTAAAAAGTAATGGCAGAAAAGTTATTTCACAGAAAAAGTAGTGCAAGCTTAGAACCAACTTCCAGCAGAGGCAGAAGTTCCAATCATCAGTAACTGAGTTTAAACATTCTTGGGATAAACATGTCCATTATCCAATAAAAATTAAAAATAATAAAGAAAACACAAAATCTTAAAGGGCAGACTCGATGGACCACTAGGCATTTTTCTGCCATCAGGTTGTCCACCCAGCCAAAATCAAGAATTAACACTTTTGTTGTCTTTTATCATTAATTACATGCCATCAAGAGTTGGTTCTTAGCGACCATGTAGACAGTTCACCAGAGCTGTACAGTACCAACTTTTCTTTCATTTGGCTTACCATGATAGCCCTAGACTGGCAACAAGAGATAACAAACTTGAAGCTGTTTGCAGATCCATCCTCATGGATTTGGTACTCTTGAAAACTTGTTTCTTTTGTTCATCTTCATTTGGCTTGGAAATGTTTGCTTTCCTCCGCTTGACTTCGGACATGTCTTGATGCAGGATTCATGCACTGAATTGAAGAAGTGTGTCAATCTCCTAATAGTTTTTTTTCTCCAAAAGAAGCTCCCTACATTCCCCACACCGTGAACTTTTATTTAGAATTCCATTTCGGTCAAAACCAAATTTACTTCCCACCAAATGTACTTAATGCTAAAACAACATTGCTCCTATGTTCTAGAAACTTGCTTCTCTACTGCTGAAAGTTAAAACTGCAGCGTTATCTATATAATACTTTCCCTTTCCACCGCTCTCCAGTTTCTCCCTACACACACACACACACACACACACACACACACACACTTTACCTCCACAATAGAAAGTGCAAACACTTGAACTGGTCACCGTCCTAATCGTACTCCAGCCCAGCGCCCAACTCGAAGTTCTATGGGAAGATTCTTCGCCGCCGCCGCCGCCGCTCCGAGACGGACCGCCACGTCCAAGCGCATGCTCGGCTATGCACGCCCCTTCCCCTTCCGCCGTAGTTGCTCTTCGCGAGCCATTGCTAATCGATGTAGGCGGAGGGGTGGGGGGGGGCATGAGGAGATGAACGCGGCGCGAGCAGCGGGGAGGCGCGCGCTCGCAGACTGTCACAGCGGTCTCTTGCCGGGCGCGAGCTGAGCCAAGACGGTGAGCGAGTGGCCTGGGCGCGAGGCGTCGGCTTTGTTTGCTCGAGCCTCGTGGCTGCCGGGTGGCGACCCGCTCCGCTTCTTCGAGCTACCCTTCTCGAGGAACTTTGGCGGAGGCTCGCCTGTGCTTTTACCCCGCCCCTCTCGCTCTTTGCCTCCTCGATTCGCCTCGCGAAAGAGGAAGTGGCCGCTAGTTCCCGAGTGCCCGTCCCGGGGGCAATTGAAATGGGGTGAAGGCGGAGAGGTGTGAGGGGCTTTATCGGGGCCGCCCGCTTCCTTTCCCACGAACACCGCTTACGCCTCCAGGTAACCTTGCAGCAAGCCTGAGGGCGGGGAGACGGTAGACAAGACGACGAAAGAGAGAGAGAGAGAGAGAAAATAAAAGCGTGTTGAAGGTGGGTTGGAGAATGCGAGAGGGCAGGAGTCATCGAGATAAAAAAAAATAGGGCGGGCGGGCCAACTTTAGGAGCGGAGCGGGCAGTAGAAAATTCTCAGCAAGACGTCACCTTTCCTTAAATAGCTTGCTTGGGCAATTCGCCATTTGTATTTTCATTTGGATAGAGCTATCCTACCTAAAGAAACGTGTTCTGTATTGAAAAGTCTACTCCTGTATTTTTGGAAGGCAAGTGGTGTCTTGGGAATTGAACATTTTCAGTAGCATGAAGTGGTGGTGTAAGTGCATGTTCGAAGTAGAGGCAAGAATTTTTCACGAGGTTATTCCAACGTCGAATATTTAACTGAATTTATTACCTACAGCAGTAAACACATCTGTACAAGACAGTCCTAATGAACTTCAAGTGGATAATCTCCAAGTTAGTATTTTGTTGTATGAAATCATTCTAATTTGTTGATAGGTCTCTGATAGGGCAAATTAAACCTACAAAATTATGAAAACTTACAACCCTATCCTCTAGATGTCACTTTCTCCCTTTTTATTGACCTAGAACAGGTTGTTAGGGTAATGTTGAAGAAATCTTTATGTTGCATATATTTTTCAGCTAGATAATCATAGTGCAAGCCTTGTAGCAATATATACGTGCCATTTTGTCTATTCAGAGTATATGTAATTTATTTAAAACATTTTTGAGGTTCTAGTATTTGACAGTGTAACATTAAAATATGTGCTGTTAGGTTCCAATACTTTGTGCTTAAATTTTACTACATATTGCTTTAGCTTGCTATTATATAAAATTTGTACTTAATACAGTGCAATAGCATATTTTATTAATCTATAAAATCTATTTTTCCCATAAGCCTGTTACTGTTTTTTAGGCTAATTAGTATTTTGTGTTAAACATTAACTTTCAGATTGCTTTTATTTCTAAAATCTTACTTTTATGATTATATAGTTTCTATTTTATATTATTTTATTCTTCTTATAAACATGTTTTTGTATAGTTTTATTCCTTTTAACATTGTCATCCAGCCAGAGTCAACTTGTGAGATGAGCAGCAAACAAATTAATACATAAATATTTTTATTTTTTAATTGTAAATATATATGTGATGTATATATGTGATGTTCTAGAAATGCAAAGGTATCATTTAAAGATATCAAATTAGACTCTTTTCTTTGACTGTTTAAAGCAAATTTATAGTTGAAGTTAACTTTATGTAATTAGTTAAATAAATGCTAAAAAGTATTTTGGTAAGATTGCACTTAAATAAAATATTGGGATAATGCATAAATAATGTGATCAACTGAATAATTTGTATATAGGTAAACCTTGACTAATGAACATAGTGGAGCCCAAAATTTCTGTTATTATTTTACAACCTTCCTTGCCACAGTTGTTACTACAGTTGATAACACAGTTGTTAATTGATCTGGCTTCCCCATTGACTTTGCTTGTCAGAACATCACAAAAGGTGATCATATACATTGCAACCATCATAAATAACATACAAATTTATCTGAATTTTGATCATGTGATCACAGGGATGCTACAATGGTCATAAGTGTGAAAAATGGTCATATGTCACTTTTTTCAATGGCCTTGTAACTTTGAACGGTTATTAAACAAATGGTTGTAAATCAAGGACTACTTGTAATATACCAATGTCTCTAGAGCTGTGGTGGCGAACCTATGGCACGCGTGCCACAGGTGGCACGCAGAGCCCTCTGTGTGCACGTGCACCATCACCCCAGTCAGCTGGATTTTATAAAACCTTTTCACTTTAGGCCTCCGCCACTGTGTGCAAAAAAAAGGTTCAATCAATCAATTTCAACTTCTCGCCGGAAAAAAAAATCTCACAAAGTTGGAATTGATTGATTGAACTTACCACCGCAGCCACACCAACCCAATGGGCCATGCCCACCTAATGGGCCACACCCACCCAATGGGCCACACCCACCCGGCACCCAGCGATACATGTGGGTTTTGGGTTGCAGTTTGGGCACTCGGTCTCTAAAAGGTTTGCCATCACTGTTCTAGAGCATATAATTTTGGTTTAATTATCTTATTCCTCATTCTTTATACTACTCTGATTGCAGTTGGAGAGCTTGCAGTTATATGGTATCAGGACCATTTTATAATTGGAAAATATATTTCAGGAAAATTAAAATGAATAATTCTAGGTTCATTTGTTGATAAGCAGTCATCTGCCACAGTTTTTCACTGGTGGCTAGGTATCAGTATTGAAGTCCAAAGGTAGCTAACAACTGTTCAATAATTTATTGCAAGTTGAAATACTGATTAATGTTAGTAATCCAAGGTTCTGTCTTCTCATTTTTAAAGTAACATATAAGTGATATTCATACATTATAACTGAAATTTTCTGTGTCTTGGTTAGCTCATAGAATTACTCAGCTAAAAGGAACAATAAACATGGACCAGAGAGCTAGAAGTTATTTGCTTCAGAACCGTCAAGCTTTGGAAAGTGATATCAAGACATCTTATATAATGGATCATATGGTTGCTGATAATACCTTGACAGATATGGAAGAGGAGAAAGTAAAAGCTCAGGTTATGAAAGGTTTTTGACTTTTTGTTTATGTTAGAATAGAAGTACTGTTAATATATAAAGTTTTAAATAAGGACTGGGGATAACCTGTAACACACACACACAGACACACAAGGTTGTATGTAACTAGAACAGGCATGTCAAACTCGCGATGTCACATGATGTCGTGCAACTATCAGGACGGTTTTGCCATTGCCGGCAACAGGGTGGGTGTGACTTCCGGATGACACATCCAGCCTGTGGCCGGCAGTTTGACACCCCTGCTCTAGAACAAATGTTGCTAGATACAAATGACTCAGATGATACAAGAGCAGAGTAGTACTAGCAATTATTAGTCTGTTAATGTAACAACAATTACCAGAGTAGGGGTCAGAGATAACAAGTATGGCAAAAGTGAAATAGCAAATAATTAAATTTCCTAAAGTTCTAGCTTACATTTGTAATAATACTGTATAACAGCTTGTTGAAGCTGAGTGTCAGAGTGCTATTGGATATTTTTTGACAGAAAAAAATATCAGTATTAAAAATATATAGAAGATTAGTAACAACATCAGGTGGGATACATATGAAATTAGTTGCACATTTCAATGGGAATTACCGGTAAGTAGGCATTTATATTTTTACTTTGACTTCAGTAGGAAAACTAGCCTTTTAGGGATAGTTCTATGTACAGCGAGGGAAACAATTATTTGATCCCCTGCTGATTTTGTACATTTGCCCTCTTGACAAAGAAATTAAGTTTATTGAATTTAAGTTTATTGAATTTATATACCGCCCTTTTCCCGTAGGACTCAGGGCGGTTTACAAAGTATTTAAAAACATCAATACAATACAAGAGTTAAAAACAGTTAAAATAATTAAATTTGATCCCTGAGGGGGAAAAAAACAAAACAAAACAAAATGATCAGAATATGATTTTAAAGGTAGGTTTATTTTAACAGTGAAACACAGAATAACAACAAAAAATCCAGAAAAACACTTTTCAAAAAAGTTATAAATAGATTTGCATTTTAAAGATACCTTCTATAAGTATTTGACCCCTTCGCAAAACATGACTTAGTACTTGGTGGCAAAACCCTTGTTGGCAATCACAGACGTCAGACATTTCTTGTAGTTGGCCACCAGGTTTGCACACATCTCAGGAAGGATTTTGTCCCACTCCCCCTTGTAGATCCTTTCCAAGTCATTAAGGTTTCGAGGCTGATGTTTGGCATCTCGAACCTTCAACTCCCTCTACAGATTTTATATGGGATTAAGATCTGGAGACTAGCTAGGGTACTCCAGGACCTTAATGTGCTTCTTCTTGATTCACTTCTTTGTTGCCTTGGCCGTGTGTTTTGGGTCATTGCCATGCTGGAATACCCATCTACGACCCATTTTCAATTCCCGGCTGAGGGAAGGAGGTTCTCACCCAATATTTGACAGTACATGGCCCCATCCATCATTCCTTTGATGCGGTGAAGTTGTCCTGTCCCATTAGAAAAACACCCTCAAAGCATAATGTTTCCACCTCCATGTGTGACGGTGGGGATGGTGTTCTTGGGGTCATAGGCAGCATTCCTCCTTCTCCAAACATGGTGAGTTGAGTTGATACCAAATAGTTTGATTTTAGTCTCATCTGACCACAACACTTTCACCTAGTTCTCCTCTGAATCATTCAGATGTTCATTAGCAAACTTCAGATGGGCCTGTACATGTGCTTTCTTGAGCAGGGGGACCTTGTGGGTACTGCAGGATTTCAGTCCTTCACGGCATAGTGTGTTACCAATTGTTTTCTTGGTAACTATGATCAGCTGCTTTGAGATCATTGACAACATCCTCCTGTGTAGTTCTGGTTTGATTCCTCACCATTCTCATGATCATTGAAACTCCATGAGGTGAGATCTTGCATGAAGCCCCACACCGAGGGAGATTAACAGTTATTTTGTGTTTCTTCCATTTGCGAATAGTGTACCAACTGTTGTCACCTTCTCACCAAGTTGCTTGGCAATAGTTTTGTAACCCATTCAGACTTGTGTAGGTCTACAATCTTGTCCCTGACATCCTTGGACAGTTCTTTGGTCTTGGCCATGGTGACGGATTTGGAATCTGATTGATTAATTGCTTCTGTGGACAGGTGTCTTTTATACAGGTAACAAACAGAGATTAGGAGCACTCCCTTTAAGAGAGTGCTCCTAATCTTAGCTCGTTACCTGTTAAAAGACACCTGGGAGCCAGAAATCTTGCTGATTGATAGGGGATCAAATACTTATTTTGCTCATTAAAATGCAAATTAATTTATAACTTTTTTGAGGTGCATTTTTCTGGGTTTTTTTGTTTTTATTATGTCTCTCACTGTTAAAATAAACCTACCATTATAATTATAGACTGGTCCGTTTCCCCAGCCTCACATCCTGGTGGCAGCAGCCTGGAGAAGGCGTCCAGCGCCAGCTTCAGGTCCCTTCTCTGTTACAGAGAAGCCTAAAGTACCATGAGATCATGTGAGATCAGTAGCATGAGATCTCGCCCCATTGATCTCATGTGATCTTGTGTTACCTTAGGCCTCCATTCTCTGTGAATGTACCGAAGGCCTGGAGCAGCCAAGAAAATGAAGGATCTCGATCTTTGCAGGATGAGTATTTAAGGCCTAATGCCTAGGGAGACCCGGGGCAGCAGTGGGGAGGGAGGGAATAACCATGGTGAATGTTGCAGTGTCACTGCAGTCGCTTGTAAGGGTGAACGACTGCCCTGGTGCTGCAATATTCGTAATTTCGGGACCTGCTTGTAAGCACTAGGCGTCACTTATCGCGTAACTTCGAACAAGCGTTAAGTGAACGCTTGTAACTTGGGGATTAATGTACAATTTTTTGGGAACTAATTTCTTTTAAGATTTTATAAACAGTTGTCCAGATAAGGACAATTGTATGCTCAGGTGAGAATAATATATATTTTATGTGCTTAATTATTATAATGAGAAAAATTCAATAATCCTATGCAGAGCTATGAACATTCACCTAGAAATATATTCCAATGAACTTAGAGAATCTTAGAGTAGAGATGGGTAACATTTGATTGGAAAAGTATTTAACTTTGCCAAGAATGTTATTTAAATAGTGTAGGAGTTGTCATCTCTTCTTCATTAAGTCTGGTGCATCAGTCCAGAAAAAAATACCAAGTGTATACTGAAAGGGGTTTGGGGGTTTTTGGTACACAACAATAAAAACTATTACAAAATTAAAAAAAGAAGAAAAAGTAAAAGAAGGTGCAGAAAAGAAGAAAGAAATAGAAAAGAGGAAAGGAAAATTACGGGTAAGAATATGTAAAGGAAATGAAAAATACAGAAATGACTTCCCTATTCAGCAACAAATATAAAGAATTTTAGTAACATCACTTTTTAATGCATATTGAAATTGTAGACTTTTAGAGAGCTACATAGTAAATAAATTGTAGTACTAAATCTACATTTTATTCTTTTCTCTACTAGACTACACGAAAAGAACAGGCAGCCATGCTTCTAAAATTAATTATTGCCAAAGATAATTGTGCATATATATCTTTCTACAATGCTTTACGACAGGAAGGATACAAAGATCTTGCTGCTCTCCTTCAAGATGGCCTCCCTATTATTTCACCTTCAAATAAAAAAAATTCTGAGAGTGGTATAACTTCATATGGTTAGTTATGATTTTTTTTACTAGAGATTACATGTTGCCCCAATCAACAAAAACTAACAATATGACAAGTAGTGTGTATATGTGTACTTTTTACAGAAATAATTATTAAGAGTGGCAGATTTGTGATATATTCCTAAAAGTGTATCTCTCTGACTTTTAAATTTGATTGAATTATAACAAAACAAGTTACAGTTTAAGGAAACACTGAATTATAATCTCCCTTTCTAAATGATTTTTCATTTCTAAATGATTGACATTTTCTGGTTCACTATATGCTTTTTATAATGGACTATAATAATTTTGTGAGTAATGTGTAGGGATTTAAAATACCAAAACTATCTTTATGTTTATTGATACCTAAAATTGTGCTGAATAAGGAAAGCTAACAAAATAATGGAATATTCCAAATTCTTAGTATAATTGTTAATAGTATTTGCAATTTTCCTAATATAGTATCCTTTTCACCTTAAAGTGATTACAATCCCAGACAAATAAAGCACGGAAACACGTGAATTAATTTTTGCATTGGTCACACTTGTGAATAACCTTTGGAGGGCTTGGCCATCCTGGGTCTTCTGGATTTCTCAGAAGTTTTCAATACCATTGACCATGATACCTTGCTAGACCAGCTCCAGGGATTGCAAATAAGAGGCACTGTTTTCAATGATTCTCCTCCTTTCCTTGTGGCTAGTACCAGTCTCTACTGGAGGGGAAGATAGTATTAAATATCAAAGTCAAAATTATTTTGCTGCTCTTTATTTTATATCATCTTAAGATACTGGCTGCTATTATTTTTGTTTGTTTGTCTTTCTTTCTGAATTTAAGTTAAGACTACCCTTTCTGAAGGTGGAGTTCCACAGAGGCCAGTAGTATTTGTTACTCGTCCAGAATTACTAAAAAAAATACAGGAGAATCTATACAGGTTAAGAAATGATCCAGGATGGGTGATTATTTACGGCATGGCAGGTTGTGGAAAGTCTGTTTTGGCAGCAGAAATTCTACGTAACCATGATCTTTTAAAAGGTATTTATATATTTTCTATTAATGTAGCATCCTAATTCACTTTCATAGTTTATTGAAGATTGTGATTTGTCTTCAAAATAGAATCCATTTCAAACAGAAGGTTACAATTTAGTTTTGAACATGCTGTATAATAATCTTACAGTGCCCAAATGACATAGAGCAGAAGTCCCAACCTTTTGGGCACCAGGTACTGGTTCTGTGGAGAAAGGTTTTTCCATGGACCAGAGAGTGTGTGGTTTTGTGTGCTGCCTGCATCCCACGCATAGGGCTTTGCTTGTTTGTGTGGACTGGTTGCTGGCATGCCGTGGCCCAGTACCCATCCACGGACCAGGGGTTGGGGACCCCTGACACAGAGAACCAAAATATAATTTTGGAATATGAGTAAGGGAGGAAAGAAGTAATATTACTCAGTTGTTGTTTATTGTAAATGTTCAGAGTCAATATCTGATACAAAAAAAAATCTTAATAAGTTGGGAAAGGTTTGCAGGGGTGCCAGGGGTGAACAAGAGGTGTGGATTGATGGGGTGCATAAGAGGTGAGGGGTTGTGTGAGAAGGAGGGAGGATATGAGGAAGCCATAGAGGGTTCAGGTGAGGCTGACCTAAGGACAAAAGGGCTGAGAATGCGGGTACAAGGGTTGTTGTTGTTAGTTGCGAAGTCGTGTCCGACCCATCGCGACCCTATGGACAATGTTCCTCCAGGCTTTCCTGTCCTCTACCATCTTCTGGAATCCATTTAAGCTCACGCCTACTGCTTCAGTGACTCCATCCAGCCACCTCATTCTCTGTCGTCCCATTCTTCTCTTGCCCTCAATCTTTCCCAGCATTAGGCTCTTCTCCAGTGAGTCCTTCCTTCTCATTAGGTGGCCAAAGTATTTGAGTTTTAGCTTCAGGATCTGGCCTTCTAAAGAGCAGTCATGGTTGATCTCCTCTAGGACTGACCGGTTTGATCGCCTTGCAGTCCAAGGGACTCGTAGGAGTCTTCTCCAGCACCATAGTTCAAAGGCCTCAATTCTTTGGCGCTCAGCCTTTTTTATGGTCCAACTTTCACTGCCATACATTGCAACTGGGAAGACCATAGCCTTGACTATACACACTTTTGTTGACAGGGTGATGTCTCTGCTTTTTAGTGTGTTGTCTAGATTTGCCATGGCTTTCCTCCCCAGGAGCAAGCGTCTTTTAATTTCTTGGCTACAGTCCCCATCTGCAGTGATCTTGGAGCCCAGGAAAATAAAATCTGTCACTACCTCCATTTCTTCCCCATCTATTTGCCAGGAATTGAGAGGGCCGGATGCCATGATCTTGGTTTTCTTAATGTTTAGTTTCAACCCAAGTTTTGCACTCTCCTTCTTCACTCGCAACAAGAGACTCTTCAGTTCCTCTTCACTTTCTGCCATTAGAGTGGTATCATCTGCTTATCTTAGGTTGTTGATATTTCTTCCAGCAATCTTTATTCCAACTTTTGATTCATCTAGCCCTGCCTTTCTCATGATGTGCTCTGCATATACCGGTAAGTTAAACAGGCAAAGTGACAGTATACAGCCTTGCCGGACTCCTTTCCCAATTTTGAACCAATCAGTGGTTCCGTGACCAGTTCTCACTGTTGCTTCTTGGCCCGCATATAGGTTTCTCAAGAGACAAATAAGATGGTCTGGTACACCCATCTCTTTAAGGACTTGCCACAGTTTGTTATGATCCACACAATCAAAGGCTTCAATGAAGCAGATGTTTTTCTGGAACTCTCTAGCTTTCTCCATGATCCAGCGTATGTTGGCAATTTGATCTCTAGTTCCTCTGACTCTTCGAAATCCTGCCTGTACTTCTGGTAGTTCTTGATCCACATACTGCTGAAGTTTAGCTTGTAGGATTTTAAGCATAACTTTACTAGCATGAGAAATGAGTGCAATGGTGCAATAGTTTGAACATTCTTTGGCACTGCCTTTCTTTGGAATTGGAACGTAAAGTGATCTTTTCCAATCCTGTGGCCACTGTTGAGTTTTCCAAATTTGCTGGCAAATTGAGTGTAGCACTTTTACTGCATCGTCTTTTAAGATTTTGAATAGCTCAGCTGGAATACTGTCACCTCCACTAGCTTTGTTGTTGCTCAGCTTTTCTAAGGCCCACTTCACTTCACATTCTAGGATGTCTGGCTCGAGGTCAGTGACCACCTCATTGTGATTATCAGGGACATTAAGCTCATTCTTGTATAGTTCTTCTGTGTAATTTTGCCATCTCTTCTTAATCTCTTCTGCCTCTGTTAGGTCCCTGCCATTTTGGTCCTTTATCATGCCCATTTTTGCATTGAACTTCATCTCCAATTTTCTTGAAAAGATCTCTGGTCCTCCCTGTTCTATTGTTTTCTTCTATTTCTTTGCACTGTTCATTTAAGAAGGCATTCTTATCTCTTCTAGCTATTCTCTGGAATTCTGCATTCAATTGGGCATATCTTTCTTTTTCTCCCTTGCCTTTCGCTTCCCTCCTTTCCTCAGCTATTTGCAAAGCTTCCTCAGACAGCCATTTTGCTTTCTTGCATTTCTTTTTCTTTGGGATGGGTTTGGTTGTTACCTCTTGTACAATGTTGCAAACCTCTGTCCATAGTTCTTCAGGCACTTTGTCTATCAGATCTAATTCCTTAAATCTACTTGTCACCTCTACTGTATATTCAACAGGGATATGATTTAATTCATACCTGACTGGCCTAGCGCTTTTCCCTACTTTCTTCAGTTTAAGCCTAAACTTTGCAACGAGAAGCTCATGGTCTGAGCCACAGTCAGCTCCTGGTCTTGTTTTTACTGACTGTATAGAGCTTCTCCATCTTTGGCTGCAGAGCACATAGTCAATCTGATTTCTGTGTTGACTGTCTGGTGATGTCCATGTGTAAAGCCGTCTCTTGGGTTGTTGGAAAAGAGTGTTTGCTATGACCATCGTATTCTCTTGACAAAATTCTATCAGCCTGTGCCCTGCTTCATTTTGTACTCCAAGGCCAAACTTGCCTGTTATTCCGGTTATCTTTTGGCTTCCTACTTTAGCATTCCAATCCCCCATGATGATAAGGACATCATTTTTGGTGTTAGTTCTATAAGGTGCTGTAGGGCTTCATAGAACCGGTCAATTTCATCCTCTTCAGCACCGGTGGTTGGGGCATAGACCTGGACTACTGTGATATTGAATGGTTTGCCTTGGATTCGAACTGAGATCATTCTGTCATTTTGAGATTGTATCTCAGTATTGCTTTTCCTACTCTTTTATTGACTATGAAGGCTACTCCATTTCTTCTGAGGGATTCTTGCCCGCAGTAGTATACCTGATGGTCATCTGAATTAAATTCACCCATTCCTGTCCATTTTAGTTCGCTGATACCTAAGATGTCGATGTTCAGTCTTGTCATCTCTTGTTTGACCACGTCCAGCTTTCCTTGATTCATGGATCTTACATTCCAGGTTCCTATGGAGAAAAAATCTTTACAGCATCGGACTTTCCTTTCACCACCAGACATATCCACAGCTGAGCGTCCTTTCGGCTTTGGCCCAGTCGCTTCATTCTTTCTGGCGCTACTAGTACTAGCCCTCTGCTCTTCCCCAGTAGCATATTGGACGCCTTCCGACCTGAGGGGCTCATCTTCCAGCGTCATATCGTTTTGCCTTTTGGTACTGTCCATAGGGTTTTCATGGCAAAGATACTGGAGTGGGTTGCCATTTCTTTCTCCAGTGGATCACGTTTTGTCAGAACTCTGCTATGACCTGTCCGTCTTGGGTGGCCCTGCACGGCATAGCTCATAGCTTCATTGAATTATGCAAGCCCCTTCGCCACGACAAGGCAGTAATCCATGAAGGGTTACTTTACCCTAGTTGCAACCTTCTCTGCCATACTCCCCATTGACTTTCTGTGATGACAGGGCACCACAACTGGTTGTAAATGTGCATCATTTGCCAAGTATCCAGATAGTCATCATGTGAATATGGTGGTGCTGAGATAGTCAAAACTCGAAGGACAAGTCTTAACCATCATTTGTTCAGTGCTGTTATAAGTTCAAATGGTTACTGAACAAATGATTGTAAGTTGAGGACTACAACCAACTCCAGACTCATGGCAATTTACACAGTAAAATATATCAACAGTATCCTGTATAGACTTGCATGTAAGCCTATCTGTGTAGAAGCCGACCCTCAAGTTTTAACCAAAATACTGTGAAAAGCAACAGCAATGGATAAGCCAACTATGAAAATTAAAATACAAAAATTTCAATGATTGACTTATCTGGGGGAGGCACATTTTCATAGTACTTGGTTAAACATTCAAGGGTTTGCTTCTCTGCGGCTGAGCATACACACACACAAATATACATACACACACACACACACACACACACACACATAGTATAAAGTCCTCAAACACTGGGATGAATACAAAGCAGCTGTTTATTGTTAAAATAATAAAAACAACTTTTTACAAACCTAAAACAACCTTAGCTTTTGCTGATCCACTGTCAGCGTCATCAGAGTGAGTTTTAGGGGTGGAGAGTTTGTTTATACACCTTGTTGACATTGCTCTGCCTATTGATCGTGTAACAGGGCTGTCCGTCCTACCTAACCGTAATTGCCCTAATTATCCCTCATCTCCTTGCACATATCCTAGTCCTGGTGCTTTCTTTCCTCCTGTTGTTCTTTTCTTTACCGTTCCTACTCCTGTCAACCCTGCCCCTCCTTGCTGTGCCCCCTCTTCTGCCTTATCTGTCTTCTCAACCCATCTTTCTTGCTTCCGGCTTTATGGTGTTATTAGTGACCCATCTTTCAAACGCCCCCCTCCCGCAGTCATCATGAGTTGCGTGTCCTGAACTGGTGTTACATGTGCCATTCTATTGCCACTCCCCCCTTTTTTCTCTGGTGTATCCACGTCGTTCATGCCTTCCACTGTTCATTCCTGTCAGTCTCATCTCCAATTGTTCCTTACGCATAGGTGTGTGAACCCGTTGTAGTGCCCTTCCCCCCTGCCTTGTCCTCACCCGGTCAATCAGAGTAGCTGCTGGATCATTCTCCGTCTTGCTGCACCATCCGCGTTCGGCAGGTTCTCCACGCGTAGGTGTGCACGTGTCTTGCGGTATCCTTCCTCCCTGTCTCATCCGTGTTCGGTCAGCTGGAGTGTTTGCAGGATCATTCCTGGTCTTGTTCCACCGTCTGCGTTTTGTATTTATCCCAAAGTTCAAGGACTTTAAATCCAATTTTGGGGCTTTCTTTTGGAACCTAAAATCCTCAGCTTATCTGCAAGTATATACAGAAATATAACAATAAATGGAAAGCAGAGAATAAACCTTTGCAGATCATGAAATCATTTCCTGTATTCACTATAGTCTTATGAAGAATAACAAAAAAAATGTTTTGCCGGCTAAAGTCTTGTTTTACTGCTCAGTGGGATCATAGCTTGGGGACAGAATGGAAACAGTTTGTTACTGTCTGTTTATTTTTCCTACTTCTGGCTTTTGTGGTTTTCTCTTGTTAGAGTGCTAATTAATCTCAAAGATGCTTACATTTTCAGTATCAGCCAGGGTAATCAAATGCTGTAGACAACTGTAAAATTAATAAAATTAGAATTACATAGCTTGATACATGTAGCATTTTGGGCCTCATGGAGCCATCTAATATTTAGGAGGTTCATGCTATTGTTCCTTAGAGGATAATTTGACTTTGTATATGCTCCTTAGAAAAAAGACAGCCTCTACTCTCAACATTTAGTCTTATAAAAGAAAAAGTGATAACTAGGGAAGACAAAAAAGCAGAGGAAAGCAATGACTGTCATTGTTCAGTCAACTTTTTATATAGCCCCAACTCAATATGGTAATGACCTACAAAGCCCTCCATGGCATGGGTCCAGAATACCTTGGGGAGCACCTGCAGCCGGCGTCAACTTCCCTCCGCCCAGTACGCTCCCACAGAGAGGGCCTCCTCAGGGTGCCGCCGGTCAAAGAATGCCGACTGGTGGCCCCCAGGGGGAGAGCGTTCTCTGTGGGTGCACCGGACTTATGGAACCATCTTCCGGTAGAGCTCCGGATGGCGCCCGACCTCCGCTCCTTCCGGCGCGACCTTAAAACCCATCTCTTTAAGGAAGCGGGCCTGGCCTGATGGGATGGGGTGGGTTTGTTATTATGACTTTAATTTTAAATTTGTACTATGGGCATTGTTTAATCATGTTTTAATAATTTTAACTTTTGTATCTGTCTTTTACGTATTGCCCTGTTAACCGCCCTGAGTCTCTGAGAGAAGGGCGGTATATAAATTAAATAAATAAATAAATAAATAAATAAATATATTTGAGGTTTCTTTTAAGAATCATTAATGTTCACTGATATGTTTTAATTTTAACATGTATTTTTTTCTTAGATTGCTTCCCAGGAGGAGTGCATTGGGTTTCTGTTGGAAAACAGGATAAAGCAGGTCTGCTAATGAAACTCCAAAATCTTTGCCTGAGATTAGATCAGGACTTCACTTATTCACAAAGGCCACCATTTAATATTGAGGAAGCAAAAGATCGCCTTCGTTTGTTGCTGTTGCGCACGAGCCCAAGGTAATGTCAGTAGAACAGACTTGCATTTGCTATCTATAATTTTAAATCAACTTGACTAGAATTGTTTGTTTCAAATTCCTACATTTATAGAGGTTTCCAATAAATACGCTATGTAGCTTAAAATTCAATCAAACACATTTTATAACAAAATATTAGTGAATTGGTTCCATACAAAACTAGTAGTTGTCATTCTGATATTTTATTTGTATAATCATTTATTTACATGTATTCTTTCATTGAACGACTTTGGAGTCTTGATCCATCAGGGATTATGAATTAAAATTCACACTGCTTTATTTTCTGCATAAGTAAATTTCAAAATTCTTAGTATCTATCAGCTTAAATTCTAACTGTTTGCTTTCTGAAGTGCACTGACTCTTTTTCAGATTTTTAAGGTATATGGTTTAATGTACTGGTTAAATTGCAGGCCATGAGTTCTAGTCCTCTATTGGGCATAGACACCCCCTGTGCCAGTCTCTCTCTCAGCTCAACCAATCTTAGAATATTATTGTTTGTAAGGAAAATAGTATATAAATGTAAAAATAAATAATGTTTCATTTGAAAAATTGGTTTTGTCTGCTGTGATTTATGCATAAAAGATGATATTAAGAATTTATCATTTTTTGCTGATGTGTTTTGTTGAAGATTTTCCATTTTGAAAAAATGATTTAAAAATTCCAGAAAGGGAGCAGCATAACAATATAATTATGAATGTGCATAAATATATGCTTTCTTAATATTCAGACTAATATTTAATTTTTATTTATTTTGCCTCTTTTGACCCCTATTTTGTCATAAATTAAGCCCAAATGCCAAATTTATCTTTTTAAAAGAAGCATTGATCTCTAAGACTCTTTTTGATTAAAAAAGAAACAAAAGTTTAAAATAGTTAAATTCAGATACTATGAAGGATGCAATTAAAATGCTACACAGTGCTTTGGACTTTATTCCCAAAAGTGCTTCAAAGTATGTAGGAATGTATATATACCACCTGCTTGTACATCGTAAAACATTGCTATTATTTTCTGGAATTACATTGGGCTCCTTTTTAGATAGGATATTTCGAAAAAGGAAATGCATTGTTATATACTGTATGAAGAACCTTCTTAAAGTAGATGTGCTGTTTAATTTCAAGTTTTATCATCTTTTTTGTAACAGATCTCTCTTGATACTTGATGATATTTGGGATTCCTGGGTTTTAAAAGCTTTTGATAATCAGTGTCAGATTCTTGTCACCAGCAGAGACAGGAGTGTAGCAGATTCTGTAACTGGTAAGGGTTGTTTTTACCTTTCATACTGGCATGAGTTTTGTTGCTATTATTTCATTAACCCTTATTAAGAGCATGCAGTGATACATCCATTATATGAAGCCAAAAAATAATATTGCCTTGAGAAAATTGTACGTTCCGTGTGCCTTTGGCGTCTAGTCATGCCGGCCACATGACCACGGAGACGTCCTCGGACAAGTGCTGGCTCTTCAGCTTTGAAAC
Organism: Vipera berus; assembly: GCF_964194415.1. Classification (NCBI taxonomy): domain Eukaryota; kingdom Metazoa; phylum Chordata; class Lepidosauria; order Squamata; family Viperidae; genus Vipera; species Vipera berus. The sequence continues at coordinate 56,949,601 of NC_138208.1, forward strand.
GGAGATGAGCACCGGCCCCTAGAGTTGAAAATGACTAGCACGCATGTGCGGGGGAATCTTTACCTTTACCTAACAGTAACAGAGAGATTGAAAGAGGAGAGATTATCTTGTTACCATTATGTTTAATTTATAGAAAATAATCTGAATAATGTAACATATATTGAGGATTGTGAGGGAAATTGTCAAAAAATGTGCCTTTAAATTTTGAAAACAAAATATATTCTGTAAGAAGTGAAGTATAAATGGGAAATGGAGATCTAAAGAATTCTGGAAACTTAGAATAACGTGTTCAGCTTAAGTATAAAACAATTCCAAGCTCTTTTAGGGATGATATAAACAATATATAATCATAAAATCTTATAAATAAAATACACAGTACAAACTGAATAATGAATATTACCTCCTTTTAATTCTGTATAAATTGATAAAATGAAACATTTATATAAAAATGCTAAGAGAATCAAGCCTTAAATGTAGCATTTTCCTTAAACATCAAAAACTAATGAAAATAACCAGACTGTTCATTTCCTGTTCCAATGTGATGATTGGCAGATGATTTTTTAATGCCAATTAATGTCTTGCATAAGACAGAACAAAGCAAAGCCTATAGGATAAACCAGTTGCTTTGTTTACTATGATTGCATGTGCATTCATGGACAGAACTATTCAAAGTAAATGAAAACTGAGGCAAGACAAAAATTGGCAATGGAAACAACAAACCTCATGGCAGTTTTTGCTGATTCAAAGATGAGTGTATAGCACTTTAATTCAGTTGTGGAGAAACATTTATGCTTTAAATCAAATATTTCTGATCCTATATTCAGGCAATAAATATGAAGTTTCTGTAGAAAGTGGATTAGCACATGAAAAAGCACTTGAAATTTTATCCCTGTTCGTTAATATGAAAGTAACAGAGCTGCCGGAAAAAGCTGATCATATTGTTAGAGAATGCAAAGGTAAACTTTTTCCTGTTATGTTAATAGGCCTCTCATCAAAAAAGTAATAGATTTTCAACATATTTGTAACTGCATATATGCTAATTTAAAATTGAAATGTAGTCATTGAGCATCTTAGAGTTTCTAAATTTTAAAAGGCAAAGCAACTTGGGCTTTGTTTGTTATTTTAACCTGTATGATTTGCCTTTCCAGAGTTTTAATATGTATTCTAATAACGAGAAAATACAAAAAATGGTCTTTTTCTCTACTTCTTGAATTACATGCAAAAATTATTTTTCTGGAAAATATTTCAGGACTTCATAGAGTTTACACTTGCATTGCTCTTGAAGCCTTCTTTACTTTTGTGTTTGTTCTGTGCTCGCATCTATCTTCAAACTCCCAAAGTCAGAAAGGAGGAGACTGCAAATAAGCTGCAAATAAATATATTTAGTTTTATCAACGTATAAAATGCAAAACAGATATGAATATTCTTAAGTGTGTGTGTATATATACACACACTCACATACATACATACACATACAATAGTTTTATATAGTTATATATAGTTTTATCAACAAGTATAAAATGCAAAACAGAAAAACATACATCCAACACTAACAACGGCAAAAAAAAATGTGTACAAGAAAGAAAAAAATGACCCAAATATCAAATAATTGTAACATTAAACATACCTATCCATCCATCCTGGCTGGATGCTGGAAAAAACCACCCTGATAAATTCTCCTCCCCTTTACGCAACAGGTCTACATATACCGGTAGTTATAAGCATTCCCATCCCTATTTAACAAGAATACTATATTAAATAAACAAATATTTATTTGTGAGGGGGGGTCTCTATCTGATAATCAGATTGACCCAATGTGTATGTGTGTACACATATATTTTAAAAAACAGTCAACAGGTTAGCCCAAACATTAGACTAAACTTCACATCCCTCTGTTAATCATCTGTTATTGTATTTAACACATAGAAAGTCCACAAATGGCTTCCAGTCTCTTATAAAGCTGTCTAGTGCATTGTCTCTTACCAAAGCAATTTATTTCACCATCTCTGCTAATTCAGTCAATTGTTTTGAAGTGTACTTTTGAATACAAAGATGAAAAGGGTCATTTCATTTGATGGGGAAGAGTTAGGGAATTTTTAACTTTTTTGTTTTGTTAATATCCCCAATAAGGCCTTCAAAAAGCAATTTGATTTCTTTTTGTTCAGTTTTACTTTTACTTATTCTTCTATTTTAGGTTCTCCTCTTGTAGTATCATTAATAGGAGCGTTATTGCGAGACTTTCCCAATCGCTGGGAATACTACCTTAGACAACTTCAAAACAAACAGTTTAAAAGAATACGGAAATCCTCATCTTATGATTATGAAGCACTTGATGAAGCAATGTCTATAAGTGTTGATATGTTGCCAGAAAATTTTAAAGTTTATTACAGAGATCTTTCTGTTCTTCAAAAGGATGTTAAAGTGCCTTCAAAGGTAAAATATATTTTAAAAAAGCATTTTAAAATATTTTAAAATAAAGTATATAAAAAAACAGACTCAGGAAACTACAGACCAATCAACCTGATATCAATACCTGGGAAGATACTGGGGGAAAAAAATATGTGAACATCTAGAAACAAATAAAGTTATAACTAGTAGTCAGCACAGGTTTGTTAAAAACAGATCATGCCAAGCCAATCTTATTTCATTCTTTGACAAAGTGACTAAATTAGTAGACCAGCGAAATGCTGTGGACATAGTATATTTAGACTTCAGCAAGGCATTTGACAAAGTAGACCACAACCTACTTCTTGGTAAGCTAGAAAAATGTGAGATAGACACCAACGGATGGATTTGTAACTGGCTGACAAATCGTACTCAACGAGTAGTCCTTAATGGTACTACATCTACATGGAGGGAAGTAAGCAATGGGGTACCACAAGGTTGTGTCTTAGGCCCAGTACTCTTCAATATTTTCATAAATGACTTAGAGAAGGGAATAGAAGGGGATCTCATCAAATTTGCAGATGACACTAAGCTGACAGGAATAGCCAGCACCCTAGAAGACAAGTTCAGAATCCAAAAAGATCTTGACAGACTTGAACAATGGGCACTATCTAACAAAATGATATTTAATATGAAGAAAAGCAGGGTCTTACACCTGGGCAGGAAAAACCAAAGGTACATGTACAAATTAGGCGAAACTTGGCTCAAAAACAGTAACTGTGAGAGGGACCTTGGAGTCCTAGTGGATGATCACTTAAACATGAGTTAGCAGTGTGCGGCAGCAGCCAAAAAAGCTAATACAATCCTTGGTTCTATAAACAGAGGCATAGAATCAAAATCACATGTAGTATTAGTACTGCTTTATAAAACCTTAATAAGGCAACATCTGGAATATTTCATCCAGTTTTGGTCACCACATTAGAAAGAAGATGTTGAGACTTTGGAAAAAATGCAAAGAAAGCAAGTAAGATGATTAAAGGTCTGGAAACTAAAACATGAAGAACGGTTGCAGGATTTGGGAATGACCAGTTTAGATAAAAGAAGGACTAGGACAGGGGTCGGCAACCTTAAAACACTCAAAGAGCCATTTGGACTCCTTTCCCACAGAAAACACTGGGAGCCACAAAACCCTGCTACTTCACCCCCCCAGCACCCCACTGCTGCTGCTGCTTACCCCTCACACACGGAGCACCCTGCTGCTGCTGCTTTCTTCTACCTCCCCTGTGCAGAGTGTGCCCTGCCACCACTTTTCCCTCCTACTTCCCCTGCATGGAGTGCGCCCTGCCGTCACTTTTCCCTGCTACCTCCCCCACGTGGAGCATGTCCTGCCACCACTTTTCCCTCCTAGTTCCCCCACGTGGAGCGTGCTCTGCTGCCGCTTTTCTCTCCTACCTCCCCTGCGCGGAGTGCCCTGCTGCCGCCCCTTTTGTCTCCTACCTCCCCTGTGCAGACACCCTGCTGCCACCACTTTTCCCTCCTACCTCCCCTGTGCGGAGCACGCCCTGCCACTGCTTTTCCCTCCTACCTCCCCCGCAAGGGCTGCCCTGCCACTCTGGCTTTCCTCAGCAGCCAAGGTGGAGTTGGGGAGGCAGCGGCAGGGCATAGCCCAGGCATGGCCCAGCAGCAAAGCTCGTCCTTCCCTCTCAAGAGGACCCCAGCAGCTCCATCCGAATTGAAGAAAGTGGAGGCGCAGCCGAAGGATTGCTCTCAAACAATAAGAGCTGGGTGCACTGCTCACTTGTGTGCACCCGCCTTATTGAGAGCAATCCCACTGCTGCACCTCCACTTTCTTCAACTTGGAGCAGAGTGGGGAGGAGAACGAGGAGGAGAGGAGTGGTGAGGCTTTGTGCCAGCTGGCTGGTCAGGTGAGGGGTAGGTTGGGCAGTGGTGACTGGCTGGCTGGGGAGATCATGGCCACTGGGGGGAATCTGACAAGCCTCATGGTAGCGGAATTGGCAGCTCCCCCCACCCGGCCCGTTTGCCTGGCTCTGTACAAGATGCTTGGCAGAAACACCACCACCCCCGCACTGCCAATCGTACCCATGTGGCGCCTTCTTTCCAGCTGTGACGCGGTCCTCTGTCATTTCCTCCACCGCCGTGTGCAGTTTTACAAACAAAAGCTTGTCGACTGCCCGCAAACCTGTTTTGTTTGTGGGACTAAAAGTTCAATTAATCAATTCCAACTTCACGAGATCTCTTTTTTTCATGAGAAGTTGGAATTGATTGATTGAACTTTTTTTTTTTAGCTGGCGGAAGACTGGGCAGAGGACTGGGAGCCACACCAGAGGGATGAAAGAGCCGTGGCTTTCTGACCCCTGGACTAGGGGAGACTGAGAATCTCTATATACACTTCACAGGGCTAGTTGTGCAGGACTAGTTAACAGTTAAGATGACACAGATAAAATATCTTTTAAAATAGGGTTTATTATTAGTATATCTAACTGAATGGTGTGGTTGCAGAATAATATTTTCTATCTGGAAAATTGTTGATATACAAGATTAGTTTATATTCATTCTTTCCCTGAATTCAATATGATTTCTACTGTACCTATTGGTACATACTTCAGAATGTACTAAGAATCAATAAGGTTGCAACAATATTTAACTTTATTATACTTGCTGTATAAATATCTAAATATCTTATTAAATATTTTAAACACTTTAAAGTAATATAAAATTTTTAAGATTATAGGTTTTTCTGAAGTAAAAAGTAAGTAACTATAATAGTATAAATTTTACCAGTACATATTAAAATTTGAAATATTGATAATCATACCACAAACATTATTGTTGTTTCCCTGTATATTATTTAAATATTTAAAGAAAATTGTGAATAATTAGCAAGTCAATGTTTCACTACATTTCATTTGTGAAATCAGAGTTGCAAATTTAAATTTGAGATTCTTGGGTTTTTTTAATTTTAAAAGGACAGTCACCATTCTCAATAGTAGAGAAATATTCTTTAAAATGCTTATTTTCAATCAGTATTTAACAAAATGAATATATAGTAAACAATTTTAGGACATTGAAAATAGTCTTACTCAGGATTTGTTTGTATATTGGTTTCCATACTAACAATCTTTCTTTTCAGTACTTGCAAATGAGATTTCAATACGTTCTATTGAATTTTTTCAGATTATTTTTACCTAATGAAGTACAAAATGATTGTTCATTTCATTCACCTATTTTTGTTTGTTTGTTTGCTTGTTAGGTATTCTGTATTCTTTGGGATATGGAGACTGAAGAAGTTGAAGACATACTGCAAGAATTTGTCAACAAATCTCTCCTATTTTGTGATCAAAATGGAAAATCATTCTGTTATTATTTGCATGCTCTTCAACTTGATTTTCTTATGGAGAAGAATCGCAATGAGCTTCAAGTATGATTTAATTTGTAATAATGGTGTCATGGTTCCGATTAATGAGACAGTTCAAACAACATTCAGGCATTGTTTTTCTAAAAGTCTATAATAATGAGAATGAAGCATCGCACTCATGGATGGATGCCAGAATCTGAATTCTCCCCTTAACACATGATATCATATAGAATTCCCTCCCTTAATTACACCTCATGAATCACATTCACCAATTAGTTTAATACATGAAGTTTCACTTCCCTTCTGAAGCAGCTATCCCTTATCTTCTCAAAACATCCGGGTTGAATTCCTCCCACGCTTTAGTGATTCGAAGCCAAACAGTTAAAGCAAAAGGTTGCCTCTTATATTGTCAGTGCAAAAACATGTCAATGTTTGCAGCATTGACAAATGGTTTATTTAGGAAGCAAGTATAAAAATAATCAGTATACAAAATTCATAATATAGTATTAGAATTCCTTGTCTTGCAATTGCACTTCCTATTTTATACTTATTAGTGGCAGCATCTAGCTGTTTCTAATGGATTTCAAAAAATTAAGAAGGGACAAACCTGGTCAACATTTAAATGGGGTATCACCAGGCACCACAACTACTACATAGCTAGACTTGGCACTCTGAAAGAGCAAACCACTTTCATAGTTCTGCCATTATATATAGTAGAATATACCCAGAGAGAGAGAGAAAGAGACACACACAAACAAACAAATATAATCAATAGCTCTAAGAAGACTTTTATTTTTAATTTGATATTAATTCATCTTTTCAGATAGTTTTGGAATTGTACTCTAAAAATGCATTTTGTTCATGTGGGAAATTTATTAATAGATCCTTGTGACATTGGCTAGCCATGGGTCCATACAAGCAAAAAGACAGAAAAACAGTCTAATACAAAAAGTGCTTAGATAATACTTTAACTCTGATAAGCATTTTAAAGAACTATGGGCCTTGAGTGACAGAGAAGTGGGTTAAGATTATTCAGCTAGCATTCAATTAGCAAACAAAGACAGATGTGAAATTTAGAGGTAAATTTCTACTTAAGGCAGGGGAGTTAAACTGCCGGCCCATGGCCGAATGTGTCATGGCGAAACCGCACCCGCCACATTACTGGCAATGGAAAAAAAGTCGTGATATGTCACGACACGTCATGTGATGTTGCAAATTTGACACCCCTGACTTAAGGGATTCTCTTAAGCTCCTGGACAAAAGGCAACATATAAATATAAGAAATAAATAATAATATATAAATAAAGTTGGAAGATAGAAGAGATTGAAAATGTACCACTTTGAATCTGCACAGAAGAGTGATGATATGTGGCTCAGTAGGTAAAGCCATCATAAGATCTCTATAACTTACTGAAAAGTAGATGTGAAACCTCCCTGGTGGTAGCCAAAGTTTCTTTTGATTCTTTGATTCTCTGATCCTGCCTGGTAAAATACTTCTTAGTAAAGCCAGCCTTAATTTTATTTTTTTCAATGATCCATCTTCCTATTGGTTGTATAAGTGAATTTAGACTGCTTAGCACTACAAGCTTCGAATATTGTATATTTGCATGCAGACATGCATTCAAGTTAGAATTAAAAGGACTAGATATCAATTGGTTTTGCTTTTACTTTCATGCAGTAATAGTTTCACCAGAGCATAACATTCTCAGTTTGTGAGTAGGGCAAAAGAAATTACTGAACTTTGTTTATTTTTATAACAGTGTATCTTTGGGAGATTTTAATTCAATATAGTGTTGCAAAGTAGTGAGACTATTTTAGTTTGAATGCCATTACTGTATTAATAGACATTTGATTTTTGTAGGAGCTACATAAAAAAGTAGTTCATCAGTTCAAGAAATATTATAAATATGGTATACCTATTTCATCAGAGGAGGACTGCATGTATTGGTATAATTTTCTGGCTTACCATATGGCAGGTGCCAATATGCATGATGTAAGTTGCACTGATTTTTATTTCTATACCCTTGTATACAAGAAAATAGTTTCTTTCTAGGGGGATAAATTTTCTTGTGAAACTTTGTAAAACATTTTATGGCTTAAATATGTTTTTGTTTCTGTACCTACAAGAAAGAAAAATATGTTTTTCTATACCTGCATTTCTATATGAATTTTCATATGCATTTCTTGAAATAAAACATTTTGTCCTTTGAGTCAGTCCAGAATCAAAGAATGTTTGCATAGTTCATTAATTTCAAGCATTTGAATATAAGTTCTATAAAAATTGAAATAGTACAGGTAGTCTTTGACTACTTTGCCTAGCAACTATTCAAAGTTAAGACGGACTTCCCCTGAGATACCTGTGACATGGTGAAGTAAAGGCCTGGACCCTTGGACAGTCTTAGCCGGCTGTCATCACCTCAGCCCTCAATGTGAGCACTAGTGTACTATACTGCTACTTAGAAATGTTAACTTATACTGTTCTCCAATGCCTGTGTCCAGGCATTTTTCTTCTGGTGTTGAGAGAACTATGTGGCCTCCAACGTAGATCCCTGTTGCACTAGACCTTCTTTCCTGAAGCCGCCTCAGAGCCAATTCTAGCATGATTTCAGGACATCTCAATTCAGAAACCGCTCTGAGGTGATAGATCCTCCAGAGTGCTAAGCAATGGGACACTGTGCAGAGCGGCCTAGGGCAAGGAAAGATAGGTAGGTGGTGGTGGGGTTGGCGGCATTCCTCAGTGACACCACAGCTAAAATCAAAGCTTAGGTGGTAGAAGTTCTCTGAAAGCCACAGGCCTCTACTTCAGGCCTAGGCCAGTGCTTCTCTCAGGGAGTATCACATTTCAGGGCCAAGCGGGGACAGCTGCCGTTTTGCACTGACTGCAGCAACAACCCCAACTCATACATGGCTTGCCCTGGGCCTCTCAGGGTGTCTCCCACCTTCTAAGGCACACTTGTGCTCCACTTAATAACCATATGATTGTTTAACAGCCACAGCTGTGAGTGCCAGGCTTGCCAAAGTTGAGCAAAGTATAATGTGGCATCTTATTTGACAACCACAATGACTCAGAAATTCCAGTCCCAACTGTGGTTGTAAATCAAGGACTACCTTGTATATTATTTATTTACTAAGTTATTAATTCAACCTCTAAGACCACACATTAGCCAAATGATTTTAATATGTTAGATCTGATGAAATGTAGATATATAGCAAAGTCTAATTAGTCATATGGCATATATGAATAATGAAATAAAGTTTAGTAGTATTTCTAAGCCTCCTTGTACTTCATGTAGGAATGTTGGGATTATACATTCATTCTTTTCCTTAAAATATTAAGTTGCATAACATTTTAAAATTTTGTTGAATATAACATCTTTTCTCTACATTTTTTATTACAGGAGCTATGTGCTCTCATGTTCTCATTAGATTGGATTAAAATAAAAACAGAATTATTAGGGCCTGCTCATTTGATTCATGAATATGTTGAATACAGTAAAATACTGGATCAGAAGGTATAATATGATATGTAAAATAAATTGTAATAATCGTTTGGTCAACTTTGTTAAGTTACCAGTCAAGTTCAACAGAACTTTCCTAGTTAAAATTATTTTATGTTTTATTGAATAGAATTTATATGTCATTTGATTCATGAACATATCAGGATGATTATAGTACTTTGTGTAGAAACAGTATAGATGAGTCTCTGGATTTTGTTTGTAAAGAAAATAAAAATGTCTTTCCAGTGCATTTGTAATTATAAATCAACCATAGAAAAAACAACAAAGTGAGGAAAAGATAGGGTAAATGCATTGATAGAATCATTAAAAGATTCCATTTAACTCAATTTTCCTTGCTAAATCAGGACATTATCTACTACCATTTTAATGCAACAATATTTCTTATTCACAGGATCCTAATGCACGGGAAAACTTCCAAGAATTTCTGTCCTTGAATGGGCATCTCCTTGGACATCTTCCATTTCTAGACATTGTACAGCTGGGACTGTGTCAGCCAGAAAATTCAGAAGTGTATCGACAAGCAAAATTACAAGCTCAACAAGAACTTAGTAAAGGATCACTTTATGTGGAATGGATGTAAACATATATTTTTTTCATGTCATTTTCAAAGTCTGTTAAATATATATTGAAATATTTGATCCCAAGTCAATAGCAAACTTTATAGGCGTGCATTTAAAAGTTATATTCTGTATTTTAATACAAAGTATTATATTCAGACTTTATAGATACTGGCTGCTAAAACTTTTGTTTTTCAGAATATTTCAGTACCATCTTTTTACTGTAGGACACTAAATTTCTGATTAAGGAAAAATAGAAATTGCTTGCTGTTAGCATAGATGGTTTATATTGACTGAATACTGACTCATTTGAATATCAACTAGGATTAAATAGAGAGAATATTTTAAGCAGTTCTTCAGATTTATATTTAAATCTAGATCTTGGATTTAGCCAAATGGGACATGGAATAATGGAATTAAATTAGAGGAAATTAGATTCCAATTCATGTTCAAAAAGTATAATTTGAAAGTGGAACCTGTTATTTAAAAAAATGGTGGGATGGATTCCTGCACTAAGGGAGACTAGGACTCAATTGCTAAAACCTTGGCAGCTTTAAGTTCTGTGAACTTCAATTCCCATAATTCCTCAGCCAGCATTGCTCTTGCAGTTGCAGTTCTGGGAATGAAGTTTACACAGATTAAAGTTGCAAAGATCGAGAAACACTGGTCTAAATTGACTCCTTCGAGTCTGTGATTCCATAGTATACTGCTGTTTGCTCCACTGGAGGTTTCTTCCAAACTAAAGTCCAAACTTCATTGCAATACATTTCTTGTATGCATAGTATTTCTGTAATAGACAGGAAGACAGATTTCTCAGACTACAAATAGATTGTCATACATGGTAACCAATTGTACATTATTTTACTGTTCTATTTGTTTTTTCTCTATTGAGATACGTGCGTAGAATTTTACATGGAATTAAAATTATACAGAGAAGTGATTGCTGATAATGTGAAAAGTTCCAAGTCAGTTAAAAAAATAGTAACATTTTTAAAACAACCCTTGAGTCCTTGAAAATAAATTATTATTTTAGGGACTACAATCTGTCAAAAATAAATAGTTATTTATAGAACATAAATATGTTTATACATGTTTTGCATGGCTTGTTATGGTTTGAAAAATTGAAAATATTAATGTATATATAATCTTTAAAAAGATAGTAAAATAATACCTTTCTTATTTTTATATAATCTAGCAATAAAACATCAGTGAAGAATATGTACCGTTTGGTTATGCATCCACATACAGATGCCGTTTACCATGCTTGTTCTTCCCAGGACCATCAAAGAATAGCTACATGTGGAGCTGATAAAACTTTGCAGGTGAAAGTTTATCATATCAGCACAACAAGATAGTAATCATATACATTCTGTAGCAATTGAATGCATGCATAATATTGTTACATTTTAGAAATCATATTTTCAAATTGGTCTTGTTGGAAAACTGCCATACAGGCTGGAAGGAGGGGTCAAGTGAATGCATAGCTTGGAGTACTTGCCCAGCTGCAAGTGGCAGATGCTTGACCTCCCCTAAGATGCAGGTTGGTTCAGGGGAAGACAATCCGGCGAGATAATTGTAGCATAGGTGACAGATAATAAATTTACTGACTTTGTTTTTCATGAGTGATTCTGGTTGCTTGCCCTGACAGATTTTTGGTTGTCAATTATTCTGAACATTAAGGAAGGAAAGATGGAAGAATTGCCCATTTTGTTTAATTGGTAACATAAGAAGCCCTCCATTTGGATAATTTTTAATGAAATGTATACCGTGATGTGGTTTTGTGTCTAGAACACCATCTGATTTCTTGCCCCTCGTGCTTCCTCTTTCATATGTTAGGGATGAGATGATACGAATCTGTTTCTTATTAGGAGCATAGTTTATAAATTATTCAATAACAGTAATTGGTGGTTTGCACTTGAAGCAAATATGATTTCTTCAGGAAAATGGAATTGCAACTTAGAAACAGAATTGACTGGTTCAATATTTTCATCTAGAAAAGAGAAGAAACGAGACTAGCCTAAATTGCAGGTAATCTCATTGTTCATTCTGGTCTTCCCTTTTGTATTCACATTCATTTAATATCCATTTTTATTTCTCTCACATCTTTGTTTTGCTCATTGTGAACTATGCACTAAATATTTTTAATAATTCACAGTTCTTATTGCATTCTTCAAGTCCACACTCAAGCAGAACATTTAGTAACATCACCCTATTCACTTTTAACATGGACTTCCAAATTGTATAATAAAACATTTTTGTACTACTGAGTTGCATGCTGAAGTTGCATGTGGTGATACTTTATATCTCTTGGTATAAAGTGTCACCACATTTCTTAAATTTTTCTTATTGTTACTTCTCATATCTTTTCAATCAGAATTCTTCCAAAAAAACTTTGTAGGGACTCTTAACCAACTACTTTCTCTATAGTTTCTGCAATTACTTGTTACCTTTTCTCTTGAATGGGGAAACAGTAATTGAATTCTTCCAATTATTTTGCATCCATTTATTTTTCATTCATATACAGGGAGTGCAGAATTATTAGGCAAATGAGTATTTTGACCACATCATCCTCTTTATGCATGTTGTCTTACTCCAAGCTGTATAGGCTCGAAAGCCTACTACCAAGTAAGCATATTAGGTGATGTGCATCTCTGTAATGAGAAGGGGTGTGGTCTAATGACATCAACACCCTGTATCAGGTGTGCATAATTATTAGGCAACTTCCTTTCCTTTGGCAAAATGGGTCAAAAGAAGGACTTGACAGGCTCAGAAAAGTCAAAAATAGTGAGATATCTTGCAGAGGGATGCAGCACTCTTAAAATTGCAAAGCTTCTGAAGCGTGATCATCGAACAATCAAGCGTTTCATTCAAAATAGTCAACAGGGTCGCAAGAAGCGTGTGGAGAAACCAAGGCGCAAAATAACTGCCCATGAACTGAGAAAAGTCAAGCGTGCAGCTGCCAAGATGCCACTTGCCACCAGTTTGGCCATATTTCAGAGCTGCAACATCACTGGAGTGCCCAAAAGCACAAGGTGTGCAATACTCAGAGACATGGCCAAGGTAAGAAAGGCTGAAAGACGACCACCACTGAACAAGACACACAAGCTGAAACGTCAAGACTGGGCCAAGAAATATCTCAAGACTGATTTTTCTAAGGTTTTATGGACTGATGAAATGAGAGTGAGTCTTGATGGGCCAGATGGATGGGCCCGTGGCTGGATTGGTAAAGGGCAGAGAGCTCCAGTCCGACTCAGACGCCAGCAAGGTGGAGGTGGAGTACTGGTTTGGGCTGGTATCATCAAAGATGAGCTTGTGGGGCCTTTTCGGGTTGAGGATGGAGTCAAGCTCAACTCCCAGTCCTACTGCCAGTTTCTGGAAGACACCTTCTTCAAGCAGTGGTACAGGAAGAAGTCTGCATCCTTCAAGAAAAACATGATTTTCATGCAGGACAATGCTCCATCACACGCGTCCAAGTACTCCACAGCGTGGCTGGCAAGAAAGGGTATAAAAGAAGGAAATCTAATGACATGGCCTCCTTGTTCACCTGATCTGAACCCCATTGAGAACCTGTGGTCCATCATCAAATGTGAGATTTACAAGGAGGGAAAACAGTACACCTCTCTGAACAGTGTCTGGGAGGCTGTGGTTGCTGCTGCACGCAATGTTGATGGTGAACAGATCAAAACACTGACAGAATCCATGGATGGCAGGCTTTTGAGTGTCCTTGCAAAGAAAGGTGGCTATATTGGTCACTGATTTGTTTTTGTTATGTTTTTGAATGACAGAAATGTATATTTGTGAATGTTGAGATGTTATATTGGTTTCACTGGTAAAAATAAATAATTGAAATGGGTATATATTTGTTTTTTGTTAAGTTGCCTAATAATTATGCACAGTAATAGTCACCTGCACACACAGATATCCCCCTAAAATAGCTATAACTAAAAACAAACTAAAAACTACTTCCAAAAATATTCAGCTTTGATATTAATGAGTTTTTTGGGTTCATTGAGAACATGGTTGTTGTTCAATAATAAAATTAATCCTCAAAAATACAACTTGCCTAATAATTCTGCACTCCCTGTAGTAAACAGATCACATAGCTGTCTGCATAATCAATTCACATCCATATTTTAATATTTCTTCAATTATACTAACTATTCCTCTAGTCTTCCTATTTATCTTTTTTCAGTTCCATTCTTTTACTTATTAGTATCATTCTCCTGCAGACTTTTATATTAACAACACAAGTATTGTCAGTACTCCCATTTGTCAGCTTCATCCAAAATCATTGCAGACTTTGAATTCCAGTTAATCTGTTGGAAAGTCCTTATTCCTTTTGAGCGAGTTCCAACACATTTTTAAAATTTCCGCAAAAAATACTGCATTTGTCTGCCTCCTTTGTTCTTAAATATTCCTTGCTCTTTTTGACTATATTTTTCTAACTGTACTTCTATCTCAATACACTTCGGCCATTGTTTTCACCTCATTTTAGTAGCCTTATTATATGCATTTTTTTTTCAAATTCACAGCACTTGTTATTTCATAATTCCATCAAGCATTGTGAATATGAACATTCAAAATAATGAACAATCTTTCATAAAAGTTATACACTGGTTCTTTTATTATCACCATTCTTTTCAGCACAACATGCAACTATTACTAAATTATGTATTTTATATGTATTCACAACCTAGATTCTACTAATGAATACTTTCTGACATCCGTTTTAGCCATTTAATTCCTAATTAAATCTGCACCTTCCCTGCATCAACACCACTCCCAAGAGCAGTGTGATAGTATAATGATAATATAGTATTCCTATAATTGGAAAACATGTATTCATTCAGATTTATTATATCTTTATTCTCTTTTAAAAATAAATATACAACATTCCTACTTTTTTGCTTTCATTTGTTCATTTGTACTCTGCTATTCTAAAATCCCAACACACAATTTTTATATCATGATCATCATCAATGAATCTATATATACTGATCTTTGTTATCTATTATTGCTTTGGACAATCAAGGCTCTCATATACTATCTTTTACTAATACAGAGAAGGTGTAAACCTCTCTCCCTTATTCTTCCCTAATGACAACAAGAACATTACTAGTTAATGTTGGCACATTTGAGTCTCACAAGTACAACTAATACATAATTTTACCCAAGCCACTTCATACTATTCTGTGCAAGCTGAGATTTCTAATCCAGAGATATACTGCACTGTTGCCCACTTTCTACCAACTTAAACTGCATAAAATATATTGATACATGTTAAAGATGCTTGAAATAAAGGAAGTATGAATTTTTACGCTCTAAAAAATCCTAGAGTAATAACAGAATTTTGTTTATATCATATGTTTTAATTCCCCTTGTTTTTTTATCTCGTGTGTTTGACAGCAGGTCCTTATGTGTAACTAAAGTTTGCAGGTTGGTTACATTTGTTCAGTGCTTAGGTTTCCATGTACTCCTTGCTTTTGAAATGTTACTTATTTTGTGATATATAGGTAGTCCTCAATGTATAATCTCAATTGAGCCCAAAATTTATGGTCTTAAGCAAGATATTTGTTAAGTGAGTTTTGCCCCATTTTACTACTTTTCTTGTCATAGTTGTTAAGTGAATCACTGCAGTTGTTAAGTTATTAACAGGTTGTTAAGTGAATCTGCCTTCCCCATTGATTTTGCTTGTCGAAGGGTTGCAAAAGGAGATCACATGACCTTGGGACACAGCAGTGGTCATAAATATGAACCAGTTGCTAAGCATCTGAATCTTGATCACATGATCATGGGGATGCTTCAAAGATTGTAAGCGTAAAATGTGGTCATAAGTCACTTTTTTCATTGTTGTTGTAACTTTGAACAGTCTCTAAATGAACTGTTGAAGTGGAGGATTACTTGTAGTAGATTTTTTTTGTGTAGATATTGGAAGCTCTGATTTTTCCAGAACTTCCAAAATTACTGATTGATTGACATGTATATATTCACATGTTACGAAAAGTGCCAGTTCTCATTTATGAGGGGTCCTTGGTGCTCTCTGAGCTTGGTTGTTTTCTCACAGACGTTTCATTACCCAACTAGGTAACATCATCAGTGCTAGTAAGAAGTGGGATTTGCTCTTAGTTTATATTCTAATGGCTTGCCTTGTCTGTGTTGTTGGGCGTGTTCTTAGAAGTTCTTTGGTTGGACTGTTTACTGTTGGCTTGTTTGGCATTCCTTGATTGGAGTATTGTTTGATTGTTGGTCTGATATTAAACTTGGAGTTAATCTACAGTATGCTCATCTGGGTGCTGATTGCTAATAAGGAACGTTTTGGTCTTTTTGTTCCCTTTTTAGCTTATGACCATCCTAGACAAAGCCAAGTCTAAAAACTCTTATTTTTTAGAAGCCTAGCATTCCAAGAGATTAGCCATCAATAGACATATAGACATAAATAAAATCTACATACTTTGCAAAAGACATCCCAAAGGTGCTTTTTCAAAAGCTATCTGGACTTTGTTTTTCCTGTAAGACGTTTCGCTTCTCATCCAAGAAGATTCTTGGATGAGAAGTGAAACATCTTCAAAGAAAAACAGTGTCCAGTTTGCCTTTTGAAAAAGCACCTTTGGGACAACTATGACCTGGATGACTGAGAATCTCAGTAGACATTTATGGAAAAGAGACAACCAACATGCCAAAAAGGGAACAAAAAAACCAAACATGTTCCCACCAACAATCAGCACTAAAATGAACATAGATTAACATGAGACCAACAATCAAGTAAACAATACCCCAATCAAGGAACTGCCAAACAACGTTAAACAGAACAGAATCTGACAACTTCTAAGACCACCACTGCCAACACTGACAGGGCAAGCCACTAGAATATAAACAAATACCACTCCTTACTACCATAGTACTGATGATGCTACTTAGTTTGGGTAATGAAACGTCTGCAAGAAAACAACCAAGCTCAGAGAGCACCAAGGACTCCTCATTTCAACCCTGATCTATAAATATTCTCCTTTATTACTTATTTAATATTGCTGGGGTTGGCTTGACAGTTAATAATCTCTCCTTCCATTTTTTTCCTGTTGAACTAACAAAAATTCAATTATATAGAGAAGACAATGAATAAAATAGAATCATGTAATGTTTGTTAATGTGTGTGTGTGTGTGTGTGTGTGTGTGTGTGTGTGTGTGTGTGTGTAGTTTTGCATGTAGATATAATAGTCCTACATCATTTCTACTTTCTTATAATTTGTTATTTTGTTTGCAGGTTTTCAAAACTGAAAGTGGAAAAAAGCTCCTAGAAGTAAAAGCACATGATGATGAAGTGCTCTGCTGTGCTTTTTCAAAGGATGACAGATTTCTAGCCACTTGTTCAGTGGATAAAAAAGTAAAAGTAAGCATCTTATGACTGTTCATTTAGTGACTGTTCAAAGTTATGACTGTTCAGAGTTACTTAGGACTGGTGCTCATAACTGTCGCAGCGTCTTTTAAAGTACTGTGATCATGATTCAGATGCTTGGCAACTGTTTTGCATTTACAATGGTCACAGCATCCCACTTGGTTTCTGACAAGCAAAATCAATGGGAAAGCCAGTGGGAAGTCGCAAATTACAGTCATGTGATGTGTTGCTTAATGACCTGAAGTTTGTTTAATGACTGTAGCTAGGACTGTCAGAACATATAGTGTTTCTCTTAACTGCTTTGCTTAGTGATAGATTTGCTGATTCCAGTTAGAGTAATTAAGTGAGGAGTACCTGGTATTTCTAATGAAGCCAATAAAATAATAAATTTCAGTAATACATTAAAAAAATGTCCATTTTTGCAGCCCTTAGAGTACCCTAAAATCATACTAACAATATTCAATATCAAATTATTACCTTTGAACCATATTTTATATATATTTTTATGAAAAGTTCTAAAACATTTGGTTTTAAAACTAAATACCAAAGCTCCATTATTTCAGTCTTGTCCTGTTTAATAATGTAACTACAATGTTCCATGGACTACAGAAGCTGAATTTTGACTATGGAAAAGCTGTTTCTTCAGGGTTTGTTGTTGTATTATGATTATTTATTTAGTTATTAAATTATGTGCCACCTATATTATCAAAGGTGATTAAATTTTAAGAATGAATGCTTTCTTATTCTAGAACAGTGGTGGTGAACCTATGGCACGTGTGCCAGAGGCGGCACTCAGAGCCCTCTCTGTTGGCACATGCGCCACGGTGGCCAGCAGCAGGTCCATCAGGCTGCCACTGCCGCCCGGAGCAGGAGCCCTGCCCAGCACAAAGGAGGCAAAGCGGCTGTGGTTCGGGCACTCGGTCTCTAAAAGGTTCGCCATCACTGTTCTAGAATGTCACATTCATTTTTTACCTTATATGTTTATTCCATTTGGAGATTAGCCAGCTCATAAAATACTCTGAGCAGTGTACAATACAAAGAAAAGAACCATAAAATATATTTGTTTAGAAGACTAAAACCTCTAAATATATCCCAAAGTAGCAAAATTTAACAAATGCTTGGCATTGACCCTAATCTGAGGCCTGGGATGAGATATACTTCTGGAACATCTGCATGTGGGGAGCCATCTGACTCCAGAGGGCAACCATCATACAATAGAGAATATGTATTGCCTAGGCCCTGATATATGACATTCTTTGATTGAGGGAACCTACATCTTGGCCATTTTGCTTGGTTTCATTGATAGGGCAGAAGTTATGAGAGATTGACAGTCTCTTAAATAATCAGATTGTATACCATGTCTACTACTGTCCACATTGCTGCATTCTGTATCAACTGTACAGGGAGGGGAAAAATTATTTGATTCCCTGCTGATTTTGTACATTTGCTCACTGATAAAGAAATGATCAGTCTATAATTTTAATGGTAGGTTTATTTTAACAGTAAGAGACAGAATAACAGCACAAAATCCAGAAAAACGCATTTTAAAAAAGTTATAAATTGATTTGCATTTTCCTGCAGCTTCTAAATATGGGCAGCCTCATATTGCATGGGTGTCAAACTGCCGGCCCACAGGCCGGACGCGTCATCTGGAAGCCACGCTCACCCCATTGCCGGCAATGGCGAAAAGGCTTCGATATGTTGCATGACGTCACGTCGCAAGTTTGACATGTCTGTTATATTGGGTACCTTGCAGTAATCCGGTCACGAGATGATGAGGGCATGGCTTCCTGTTTGCGCTTGTGGTGCTGGCGGACGTACGGGGAGAGTTCTCTCCGCCGCCTGGTTTTCCTCTATTGGAAGACCCTGAAAAGGGTCAAAAGTCGCCCTGGAGGGGTGACGACCGTGAGGAGGCCCTCCGACTGATTGCGGGGGGGGGGCAGCAGCCCCTCTGTTTGATCTGGAGCAGGTCCTCTGAACTGACAAAGAAAAGATTGGCCATCAACATGGCCAATCAGTAAGCCATACCAGCCAAAAGCCAAAAGCACTAACAAGCACGACGAAAGCAATGTGGAGGAATTGGGTGAGACGCTACGTTTCTTATTTCCCCAACTACTTTCCTGTGGGAGCATTTTGAAAATTTCTTCCGCCCCTTTGGAATAGCGGCATCTGCCTACTTGGGGAGTTAAAGCTTTGAAAAGAAAAGAAAAATATAACTAAACTAAACAACAATAAAAATTGGACTTGCACCTTTTGGCAATTTGGGGTCCCAAAAAGTTCCTATTTCTACGGGGACCTATTACCCCTACTTACTAAGCTGGGGGGGGAGGAAAAAAATTTAAACTGGATAAAAGCTTAATTGGAGACTGGAAAAAGACTTT
This sequence comes from Vipera berus, assembly GCF_964194415.1. Classification (NCBI taxonomy): domain Eukaryota; kingdom Metazoa; phylum Chordata; class Lepidosauria; order Squamata; family Viperidae; genus Vipera; species Vipera berus. The sequence continues at coordinate 56,969,211 of NC_138208.1, forward strand.
ATATGCTACTGAGAACATCTTGTGGCAAAGCCTGGTGCAGCAAGGAGATTTATCTTTCACTGTGTAACCTGGTTACAGCCTAGTTGTCCTTGGCATTATCTAAAAAAGATAAGAATTTGAAACAGCTGGCAGTGAAAACAACTCCCAGGTATAGTGGAGGTGGGCATTCACTGACTTCTATTAAAAATAGCCTCCACTAAAGAACTATCTGTAAACACCTTAGAAATGGAGGAATATTATCCACAATTTAACTATAAACTTATACTTGGAAAAAATCCTTGAAGCTACTGAACTAATGAACTCCAGACTGAAAGACAAAGGTGCCAGCCTAAACTTACAAAATGAAGCCCTGCTTTCAACTGATAAACTTATAATTCAAAAAGCAACAGAAGATTAATATCAAGACAAAGGACTTTAAAGAACAACATGTACAATCTACTGAGAAATTTGATAGCCAAACCTTGATTTCAACTATAGAATCTACAACTCAAAAACAACACAAGCTGATGAAAACAACACTGAGATGGAGGGTCCTAAAGACTTACAAGTACAGCATACTGAAAACATAGACAACGAAACAACAACTACAACAACTACCCTTGATTCAAATAACGTGTAGGAATGAAGGGAGATCCATTTGAGGATTTAAAGGCACTGGTATGGAAGCTTGCTTAGCACAAAAAGAAAGCCAGAGTTAGACTTTAAAAAGTGGGGGGGGGTGCTTTCTTCTGTATAATGGAAGAGCCTAAAATTTTACTTAATGGGGTAAGGGGAGACTTTAAAAGATATTATTCGATTTAAGATTTAGGATTTAGATTTACAAGGGAAATGAAAATTAGCTATTGGACTAAAGTTTTGAATTAAAATATGGAAGTTGGATTGAGACAATAAAGGGAAACTTTATTAGTAAGTGATGAGGCATTAGGATGACAAATAGAATATATTTGTGAAATAGATAAGAATGTATTTAAGCAATATGTGTATTTTAGATATGTCAACTACTATGTAATGAAATAGGGGAAATTTGGGCTACCCAAAAGTTAAATTCTAGGGATCTTAAAGGCTAAATTGGAGCACTGTAATTGAAAATTGGTAAAATTTTAAAAACAGGACATGATAACTATAAGTAAAAATTTATTGATAAATATCTTAACTGATTGTGTTATAACTAGAAATGTATTAACTTGATTGTGATATAGTAATTATGGGAAACAGAGAGGGAATTTTTGATGATCTAACCTGAGATATGCACGAATGATTTTGTTATTGGACTATTGATTACTCAATGACCACGCTGCTTTCTAAATATGTTGATATTTTGAGGTAAAATTGTAAAATTAATAAAACTTTTTTTAAAAAAAAGGTGATGAGGGCATGAGTAATTGAAGAATCTCCCAATCTAGAAAAATATCTTTTAGTTAACCTATGAGATAGTTTAGATAAAGAAAACATGTAATTTGAATTCTTATTATATATTGCTTACATTTGCAAGTTCAAATTCAGTATTTCAGCAAATTACTACTTGCTAAAATTTAAGGAATATTTATGTACATAGAAATTGAACATATTTCAGCTTTGCCTAGTATTTAGATTAAAAATTGATATATTGATATATCAATATTGATATATCAATATTGATATATTTACTTGATAAGTATCTTTTTAAATGTTTGAATTATTGTATATGATGTTTTAGGTCTGGAACTCAAGAACAGGTGAACTTGTGTGTGAATTCAACGAACATACAGAGCAGGTCAACTTCTGCCAATTTAGTCATCTTTTTTTGGCAACATGTTCAAATGATACTTATATCAAAGTAAGTAGTAAATGAAATTAAATTGATATTTATTTGGCTTTGGGTATTTCATAGTAGAGAATTTGTGGAAGCCTCCTGAAATGCATTAATTTGGGATTTGTTACTTTGTTGCTCCTAAGTTTAGCCACTAGAGGCCATTTAGGTACCGCTGAACTATAAAAATGAATTAGAATTGTCCTTTGAAATACACTGACAGCATAGCAAATAATCTTCCACTTTCCCAAATACTTATGTTTCTATAGCTGTTTATAGGAGATAATAAATAAAGTTTATTGACTCTTGACAACAGTCTGGGAGTTCCTAATAAAAAGTGCAAGCTGCAAATTTATTTTCATTGCTACACAAGAAATATGAATATTGTGAGAAGCCAAAATAAATACTTTTTGACTAATTTTAATATACATTCATTTTTTCTTGGTTTCCTTTTCCTATTCCTAAATGAAGCTCTGGGATCTGAATAGTAAATATTGTCGCAATACATTGTTTGGTCATGAAGGATCTGTAACCCATTGCAGATTTTCACCAGATGATAAATATTTGGCTAGTTGTTCAGCTGATGGAACTTTAAAGGTATGTCTTGAGAGTGAATTATTATATGTAGTATCTTTTGAATCTGTATTTTTGTACCCTGAAAATAATGATTGTGTTATGGCTCTTTCTTTCTTTCTTTCTTTCTTTCTTTCTTTCTTTCTTTCTTTCTTTCTTTTTTCTTTCTTTCTTTCTTTCTTTCTTTCTTTCTTTCCTTCCTTCCCTCCCTCCCTCCCTCCCTCCCTCCCTCCCTCCCTTCTTTCCCCATTGTACTGCTGCAATTTTTTTTAAAAAAATGAATGTTAAACAGAGTTCTCTGAGGCTTTATAATACATTCCTTCCTACAATAAACAAGTACCTAGTGAAAAATAAATTGTCACAAAATTGTCACAAAATGTCTGACAGCTAGACAGGGTCATCTGAACACACAGATAAACCTCCAAATGGCCTCAACAACTCTAAAATAATGCAAATGACCAGTAGTCTGCAAGGAATAAAAATCTTTCCATTCCCTGTCATCCAGTCAGAGCTGAAGAAGCTTCTTGGATGAGAAGCAAAATGTCTTCAAAGAAAAACAAAGTCCATTTGCCTCCAGAAAAAGTACCTTTGGGACTTTAACTGCCTCCAGAAATCTCAGCTGCTGCACCAGGCCCAGGAGCACTTATGATGGCAGAGATGCTGCAACTCTCCCCACCCACCTATCCCCCACTAATCTATGTCCTTTTTGCTGCCCTGCCCAATGGCACTCATTGATAGAAGTGCCAGTACTGGACTAAAGTAGAGGTCCAAGGTCTTCAGCAGGGACAGTCTGCTGTTACCACTCCCAAGCCTCTTTCAGTCCCAGGACAACTATTACCACTGAAAACTTGTCCCTTAACTGCACAGCGTAGCCAGTCATGCCAGCATCAATGTATAAAGCCACATTTGTCCCTGCTGCCCTGTGGTCCACAGACTCTGCTGTGCCCCCTGACCTTCACCACCTTGCTTCATTCTTCAAGTTGCACATCCCATTCCTTCTCCATATTGTGCATGCCATTCTTTCAATTCTTCAGAAACCTGGTCTTGTCCAGGTCTCTTGAGAATGGGCCATTTGAAGAATGGCAGGAGCCCCATTTTTGCAATGTTTTGGAAGACCTCATTCTCCAACTTGTATGTCGATTCTTTCTCCATCTAGCAAAATTATTACCATTTAAGTAAATGTCCTTCTTCAGATAGCAGCCCCAGCCTTGGCACTGCTGCCAGGTGCTGCTGTGCAAGGCAGCCCAAAAGACATAGATTGGCGGGGAAGATGGATGGGGGACGTTTCAGTGCCCCTGCAAGTTGTAAATATGGGTAGGCTGCCAAGCACCTAAATATCACATGACAATGGGGGCACAGCCATAACATCAGACATTTATGTTCTTTTTTCCAGTAACATTGTAATGGTTGTTCAACTAATTTCTTATAATTTAAGGACTACCTCTAGAGGATATGAACTCCATAGAATAAGATTTGGCTGTGTATATTTGAGCATATGGTCCAGTGGTTAAGGCACCAGGCTAGAAAGTGGGAGACTGTAAGTTCAAGTCCCTTCTTAGTCATGAAAGGCAGCTAGATGACTTTGGGCCAGGCACTCTCTTTCTGCCCAATCCACTTCACAGGATTGTTTTTGTGGGTAAATAGAAGGCAGAAGGTGTGTTGGATATACTTTGAATTATTCGTTAAAAAAGGCAGGATTCAGATAAATACATTTTGATCGAACAAAAACCAGGTACGTTAGCAACATTTTATAGCTAGTCCTCGCTTACCAACCATCTGTTCAGTTACTATTCAAAATTATGATGGTGCTTAAAATTCTGGCTGCCAGAGCATCCCTAGGGTCACATGATTGCAATCCGAGGCCTTTGCAACTATCTTTCACTTAACTATAGGTGCAGTATCCCATAGTCACATGATTGCCATTTGCAACCCTTCCTGCTGGCTTCCTAAAGCAAAGTCAATGGAGAAGCCATAAGAGAAGGTCACAAATCACTCTGGTAAGTCACTCACATCCTTTTCTGACTGGCACTCGGTAGCCCTGGCCCCACTGTACTTGCACTGTGCCTCTTTGGCCACTCATGCAGCCTTCTCAGTCTGGCTGAAGCCACCCCTGCCCACACCATGACTTGTCAGTTACTTGTGCACCATCCCCACTTGGCAGCAGCCAATCCCACCCCTACTGCACTCGCACCATGCCTTACCTGTTTGTCAGACTGCTTTGAGTCCCACCATTCTTGCTTAACAATGATAATGGGTAGTGTCATTGCTAATTCACATGATCATATGCCATTGCAATTTATGATTACATTGCTTATCAGTCATCCCCAATTACAGTTGTTAACTAAGAACTACCTATATGGACAATGAAAAAGGATTAGCATGGCAACCCTAAAATTGGACTAAAATGAAGAAAAAGATGATTTGTACTCTGTATGATAAAAGCCTTTTCACTATCAGCAAAAATACAGGTAGTCCTCAACTTTCAACCACAATTGGGAACAGAATCTCAGTTGTTGAGAGAAACAGTTGTTAAGCAAAACACCCACATCCCCATATTTGATTGCAATCCCAATTCTTCCAGTTGCAGTTGTTAAGGGACTGGGCAGTTTGTTAAATGGACAAAGGGAGAGAGTTACCTGCTGAAGAAGGGCAGGAAGCTCCCTTCTGTGTTTGGAAGAAAACTTATGTGCTTGGCGGGAGAAATGAAGCTCAAACACCAAAGATCTGAGTTTCATTTCTGCAACTTAATAAAGAATTTCCCACCACTACCACCGCCCATGTGCACTGAGGGAAGGGGAAATCCTTATAGGCAGCAATAACTTGCAGTCTCTCCTGCCAGCTTCCCCACTGACTTTCTGGGGAAGCTGACAGAGAGGATGGTGATCACATGATAACAGGGAGCTTGGCACCAGTTGTAAGTGCAAACAGGTTGCCAGGCACCCAAATCATAATCACCCAGATCAGATCATGATCAAATGATATGGGGGGAGCAGTTTTTACATTTTAGGACATCTGAAAGTGCTTTACAGACCTTTCAGAGCCTTTGTAACTATGGAAAGTGCATAACTTATCAGTAAGTAGGATCATACTCCAATTGTATTTTGTAATAAGACATAGTTGTTTGGTTTTGTATAAGAAAAAAAGAAACAATCTTTCATGTCTAATAGGCTAGGCATATAATTTGAATTTGTATCAGAAGTCTATAGATGTAGATTTTATAACAAAATAATATATCAACAAATCCAGCAACTTGGATTCTGAAATATATTTAGTACAGAGAATACAAATGTAAAAAGCAAAACATTCTCTTTTTTATTAGCAGTAACAAGTTATAGATTCATATTGGCAGTTTATGAAATGGATTTCATTAACATTAATACAATCAAGAGTTTGGGCTTTATGAATAAAATAACTTGTATATTAAAACCATTACAGAAGCAAAATGGAAAATGTTTAATTTATGCAGATTGATATGAATGGATTTTTCTGTCAAAGTCTAAACAGAAAACAGTCCATTATATACCGTATATACTTGAGTATAAGCCGAATTTTTCAGCCCACTTTTTGGGCTGAAAAATTCCACTTCGGCTTATACTCCAGTCAACAAAAAAACTTACCGAGGACTTGTGCGCGGCCGAGGCTTTGGTGCTTCCGGGATCGCGCGCACCTCTCCCAAGCCACCGCCGTCCGAGACCTGCCGAAGTTTGGGGAGGTTTGGGCGCCTCCCCAAACCTCCCCAGGTCTCCGTTCCTCCGCGCAGACCTGCCGACGTTTGGGGAGGTTTGGGCGCCTCCCCAAACCTCCCCAAACGTCAGCAGGTCTCCGTTCCTCCTGCCGACGTTTGGGGAGGTTTGGGCGCCTCCCCAAACCTCCCCAGGTCTCCGTTCCTCCGCGCAGACCTGCCGACGTTTGGGGAGGTTTGGGCGCCTCCCCAAACCTCCCCAAACGTCAGCAGGTCTCCGTTCCTCCTGCCGACGTTTGGGGAGGTTTGGGCGCCTCCCCAAACCTCCCCAGGTCTCTGTTCCTCCGCGCAGACCTGCCGACGTTTGGGGAGGTTTGGGCGCCTCCCCAAACCTCCCCAAACGTCGCGCAGACCTGCCGACGTTTGGGGAGGTTTGGGGAGGCGCCCAAACCTCCCCAAATGTCGGCAGGTCTGCGCGGAGGAACGGAGACCTGGGGAGGTTTGGGGAGGCGCCCAAACCTCCCCAAACGTCGGCAGGTCTGCGCGGAGGAACGGAGACCTGGGGAGGTTTGGGGAGGTGCCCAAACCTCCCCAAACGTCGGCAGGAGGAACGGAGACCTGCCGACGTTTGGGGAGGTTTGGGGAGGCGCCCAAACCTCCCCAAATGTCGGCAGGTCTGCGCGGAGGAACGGAGACCTGGGGAGGTTTGGGGAGGCGCCCAAACCTCCCCAAACATCGGCAGGAGGAACGGAGACCTGCCGACGTTTGGGGAGGCGCCCAAACCTCCCCAAACGTCGGCAGGTCTGCACGGAGGAACGGAGACCTGGGGAGGTTTGGGGAGGCGCCCAAACCTCCCCAAACGTCGGCAGGAGGAACGGAGACCTGGGGAGGTTTGGGGAGGCGCCCAAACCTCCCCAAACGTCGGCAGGTCTGCGCGGAGGAACGGAGACCTGGGGAGGTTTGGGGAGGCGCCCAAACCTCCCCAAACGTCGGCAGGAGGAACGGAGACCTGGGGAGGTTTGGGGAGGCGCCCAAACCTCCCCAAACGTCGGCAGGTCTGCGCGGAGGAACGGAGACTTGGGGAGGTGCCCAAACCTCCCCAAACGTCGGCAGGAGGAACGGAGACCTGCCGACGTTTGGGGAGGTTTGGGGAGGCGCCCAAACCTCCCCAAACGTCGGCAGGTCTGCGCGGAGGAACGGAGACCTGGGGAGGTTTGGGGAGGCGCCCAAACCTCCCCAAACGTCGGCAGGAGGAACGGAGACCTGCCGACGTTTGGGGAGGTTTGGGGAGGCGCCCAAACCTCCCCAAACGTCGGCAGGTCTGCGCGGAGGAACGGAGACCTGCCGACGTTTGGGGAGGCGCCCAAACCTCCCCAAACGTCGGCAGGAGGAACGGAGACCTGCCGACGTTTGGGGAGGTTTGGGGAGGCGCCCAAACCTCCCCAAACGTCGGCAGGAGGAACGGAGACCTGCCGACGTTTGGGGAGGCGCCCAAACCTCCCCAAACTTCGGCAGGTCTCCGGACGGCGGCGGCTTGGGAGAGGTGCGCGCGATCCTGGAAGCACCGAAGCCTCGGCCGCGCGCAAGTCCTCGGTAAGCTCCTGGCGGTCACTTGCTTCGCGTCTCCTGAGGGAAGGGGGGGCGACTGGAGCGGGCGTGTTTCCTCGCCTGCTGGGCGCCGCGATTTGCCCGGGGAACGCGCGGGCCCCGAATGGCAGCGTGGAGCGAGGAAGCGGACAGCCAGGGCTTCCCCGAGAGCCGCGGCCACACAGGGTATTCCTGTGTATTCAGGCTTGCAAAATGGCGGATCGAGCCTCTGCTGGCGGCAGAGGCTTGCAGAGCGCGGATCCAGCCTCCGCCGGTGGCGGAGGCTTGCAGAACGGCGGATCGGCTTATACTCGAGTCAACAACTTTTCCCAGTTTTTGGGGGTGAAATTGGGGGTCTCGGCTTATACTCGAGTCGGCTTATACTCAAGTATATACGGTAAATAATTTTAATGGCTATATGAAAAATGAACTAAAATAAATAGTGCTTTTTAAAACTATTATATGAGAAAACTTAAGTATATAGGTATACCTAGATAAGTGAAATATAAAATAAATATACTTCCTGTACTGGTTAAAAGTAAAATTATTCATGTACTCGTAACAGTCTGTTCCAGTTAAAGGTATTTTTGAAATGGTTCTTACTTAGCAATATTTTATAAATAAAGCAGTATGTATGAATAAGAAATTTTATATCAACTTAGCTACTTGATTTGAATATGTTGCTATTTTCTGACAAACATATAGTTGGCAGTAATACTAATCAGAAAACTTTTCTTTAAAAAGCTTTGGGATGTGCAGTCAGCAAATGAACTGAAAACTATTAATATAGGCAACTTATTCCGAAATGGGGATGGATACCATGATGATATGGAAGTGTTAGTGAAGTGTTGTTCCTGGTCATCTAATGGCACAGCAATAGTAGTAGCAGCTAAAAATAAACTTTTCGTAAGTATTTAATAATATGCTGGTAATGTATTTTCATCTTGTTTTTAAATATTGTTTTGAGATACCAGTGTTCACAGATTAATTTTTTTAAGGTAGAAAAAAGTGCTGTGTTGTTTCAGTTCAGATAGTTTTACGGCTTTAGAAATCAGTATTACATGTGAAAGGTAATAGGTGAAGAAAGAAAGAAAAGGTGAAAGAAGGACAGTGTCATGCCATATCATACTGTATGTCAGATGTGTCAAACTCGCAATATCATACTGGATGGGGAGGAACAGGCTTCGGCTCAACCCTGACAAGACTGAGTGGCTGTGCGTGCCGGCATCTCGGAAAATTCAGACTATTCCACCTCTTACTATGGGGGGTGAGTTTTTACCCCCCGTAGATAGGGCTCGCAACTTGAGGGTCCTCCTAGATTCACAGCTCTCCTTAGAAGATCATATAGGAGCTGTGACTAAGGGGGCCTTCGCCCAGGTTCGTCTGGTGCGCCAGTTGCGGCCCTATCTGGACCGGGATGCCTTGCGTACAGTCACTCATGCGGTCGTGACCTCTCGTTTAGACTACTGCAATGCTCTCTACATGGGGCTGCCCTTGGAGGCTTCAACTGGTGCAGAATGCAGCCGCGCGAGTTGTGTTGGGGGTCTCCCGATACTCCCATGTTACACCTCTGCTCCGTGAGCTGCATTGGCTTCCAGTTGCCCTCCGGGTGAGATTCAAGGTGCTGGTGATGACCTATAAAGCCCTACATGGCATGGGTCCGGATTACCTACGGCAACACCTGCTGCCAGCATCAACCTCCCTCCGTCCAGTGCGCTCCCACAGAGAGGGCCTCCTCAGGGTGCCACCGGTCAGAGAATGTCGACTGGTGGCCCTCAGGGGGAGGGCGTTCTCTGTGGGCATCCCAGACCTCTGGAACTGCTTACCGGTTGAGCTCCGGATGGCCCCCGACCTTCGCTCCTTCCGACGTGATCTAAAAACTTATTTATTTGAACAAGCCGGCCTGGTCTGATGGGTTTGGGGTTTGGGGTTTTAACATGGATTTTAACTAATGTATTATATCGGGCATAATTATTTAATGTTTTTAACTTTTGTATTATCGTATTTTAACATTTATTGCCCTGTACACCGCCCTGAGTCCTTCGGGAGAAGGGCAGTATAAAAATTTGCTAAATATAAATATATAAATATACTGTATGTCAGACATGTCAAACTCGCAGCGTCACGTGACATGCAACGTATCGGGAGAGTTTTGCCATTGCCAGCAATGGGGTGAGCGCAGCTTCCGGATGACGTGTCCTGCCCGCAGGCCGGCAGTTTGACACCCCTGCTGTATGTTCATTCAGGAATGCTGCCTAGAGTCACCTCTTAGGGAGATGGGGTGCCTATAAATTTAATACATAAATACTCTGAAGCAAAGTCAGAAATTAGCTTGTTAAAAAGGGAATCCTTGAAGCCCCCTTCTATTTTCCAGCCTGAGGGTCAGCTCTACTGATCAGTTTCAAAATCTGAGAGTAGCTTCTCTAAAGCCTCTCCTGTTTCTCTAAATAAATAGCCAAAACAACTTCAAGAACAATATCAGCATATAGCAGAAGAGACCAAGGCTTCAGTTCCCCCTGGACTTTTATGAGGGCAGCAGCTTGTTTTGTGAGAGAATACTCCAGCTAGTAGTATATGTGATACAAACTGAATTTGAACAATTCTCTGCCTTTTTGTGGCCCCAACACTTATTTCATCTAAAAGAACACAAAACAATGCATAGTATAGCTCATGTTCTAGGTTTCCATCCAGGCTCAGAGACCATATTTTGGTATTATAATCAGATCTTTCATACCTTATAGCATTGACTGTATGAATATTTTCCTTTCCACCTTTTTTGGAGATAAATACATTACATTAATATTTGTACAAATGAGATATAAACACATTTCCTGGAGCTTAAATATATTTATGATTTTGTAAATAAATCAGCATTTGAAAGATTTTATATTTGAATTCTTCAGTCCTCTGTCCCTGAAGCTTCACCTGTACAGAATGCAGCAGCACAGGAAGTTATGTGCTCTCCTTGAACAATACATATTACATGTCCGTTTTTCAGGCTGCATTGGCTGCTGGTTTGCTTCTGGGTCCAATTCAAGGTGCTGGTTTTAACTTTTAAAGCCCTTTATGCCATGGGACTGGGGTTTCTCAGGGACCACCTCTCCCTGGTTATATTAGCCCGCCCTACCAGATAGGGCACGTTGTGGATTCCATTGGCTAGGAACCTACATTTGGTGGGTCACAGGAGACATGCTTTCTCTGCTATGGCCCCTGCCTTATGGAACATCCTTCCTCCTCAAATTGGATTAAGTACTTTTGATATTCCTAAATGTCCTGAAGATCTGGTTATGTTATTAGGCCTGGGGCAGGTTAGGTACTGGAGACCTGCTGAAATAGCAGATGTTTTACATATGCAACCCTAGGGATGCCCAAAACTGGTCACACAGTTTTGCACCATTCTGTACCAGTTGCAGTTTCTGGATACTATTCAAGGTAGCCCTATGTAGAGCGCATTGCAATAGTCCATACAGGAGATAACCAGGGCATGAGTGACTTAAAGAAGGAAACAGAGATGTACATCTGTGTATCATCCACATGCTGATGAGACACCATCCATGGTAATAGTCGTATCTAGTGACTTCATGTAAATCTTGAAGTAGAGACAGCACCAAAACCTGTTGCACCTCACAAAGCAAGGGGCAGCAGGGTGAACCTTTCATGACAACATTGATTGGGACTGTTCCCAGAGGACGGAGGTAAACCATCACAATACTGTGCTCCCCACGCCTAGTTTTTGATACCATGGTCAATGATATTGAAAACCAGCAAGAAGTCAATTACATGTAATGTTTTTTTAAGTGAAATGAGTAAGATATTTAATAAATTATTAATGTAATTAAAAATATTTCAGAGAAATTATTGGTGCAAATATGTGCTCACATACAGGATAGATGATAGATAGATAGATAGATAGATGGATGGATGGATGGATGGATGGATGGACGGACGGACGGACAGTTTTGTTGGGAGGCATTGCTAAATATTACAGCTATAAAGTCAAAATGTATCATTTTGTATTATGATTCTTACATACACACCATATGCTTGCATGCATAAATATCTCAGCTGCAACTTTATATAACTATAAGTAACTTTCCAAACAACAAGGGAAATAAATGTCTTAAAATATTTATTATGTTTACAGCTTGTTGATGTTAAAACCAAGGAATTATTGGCAGAGGCTGTTTTGAGCCACCACAACACAATCCAATACTGTGACTTCTGTCCCAATAGTCAAATAGTAGCAGTTGCTTTATCACATTGTTCTGTTGAAGTAAGTAAATATATTATTTCCATCCTCAAGTTTCTTGTTGCTATAATGTATTAGTTTAGAACAGGAATGAGCAACAGCTCAGTGTAAATAGTATAATTGGGCAAAATAGCATATTGTCCAGTTCTTTTTCATATAATTAAAATAGCCATATCATTTGCAAGGTTCACCACAGCTATTCTAAGCTGTTCCTATGTGCATGTGGTTGCACGATTAATTTTTCAAAGCAGAATAATCTAGTTGCAATTCCAAGGCAATTGTTAGTGAGTCACACCTGATTTTACAACCTTACAACAGTTGTTAAGCAGATCATTGCAGATAATTGAATCACACAGTTGTTAAGGAAATCTGTCTTCCCCCATTCATTGACTTTGCTTGTCAGAAGCAGGCTGGGAAGGACAGAAATGATAATCACATGGCTCCAGGATGCTAAAACTGTCATAAATATGTGCTGGTTGCCAAATGGTCATCATATGACCATGGGTATGTTATGATGGTTATAAGTACAAGTACTGGTTGTCATTTTTTAGAGGGTTGCTAAATAAATGATAACTGGACACGGAACCACTGATTGGTTCAAAATTCAGAAAGGAGTCCGTCAAGGCTGTATACTGTCGCCCTGCCTATTTAACTTATATTAAGAGCACATCATGAGAAAGGCAAGGCTAGATGAATCAGAAGTTGGAATTAAGATTGCCGGGAGAAATATCAACAATCTAAGATACGCAGAAGATACCACTCTAATGGCAGAAAGTGAAGAGGAACTAAATTGCCTCTTGTTGCGGGTGAAGAAGGAGAGTGCAAAACTTGGGTTGAAACTTAACATTAAGAAAACCAAGATCATGGCATCCGGCCCTCTCAATTCCTGGCAAATAGATGGGGGAAAATGGAGGTAGTGACAGATTTTATTTTCCTGGGCTCCAAGATCACCGCAGATGGGGACTGCAGTCAAGAAATTAAAAGATGCGTGCTCCTGAGAAGGAAAGCCATGGCAAATCTAGACAGCACACTAAAAAGCAGAGACATCACCCTGCCAACAAAAGTGCGTATAGTCAAGGTTGTGGTTTTCCCAGTTGCAATGTATGGCAGTGAAAGTTGGACCATAAGAAAGTCTGAACACCAAAGAATTGAGGCCTTTTAACTATGGTGTTGGAGAAGACTCCTGTGAGTCCCTTGGACTGCAAGGTGATCAAACCGGTCAGTCCTAGAGGAAATCAATCCTGACTGCTCTTTAGAAAGCCAGATCCTGAAGTTGAAACTCAAATACTTTGGCCACCTAATGAGAAGGAAGGACTCACTGGAGAAGAGCCTAATGCTGGGAAAGATTGAGGGCAAGAGAAGAAAGGGACGACAGAGAATGAGGTGGCTGGATGGAGTCACTGAAGCAGTAGGTGTGAGCTTAAATGGACTCCAGAAGATGGTAGAGGACAGGAAGGCCTGGAGGAACATTGTCCATGGGGTCATGATGGGTCGGACACGACTTCGCAACTAACAACATAACGAATGATTGTAAGTCAAGGACTACATGTACTGGTTAGTTTTGACATATTTTGGCCAATATGCCAGAAATACAACCAAACTCCATATTTATCCCAATCATACTTATGCTATTCTATACTAGCTAGCATCTCTATTATAAGCTATCATCCTGTTGCTTAAATCTAGCTAGCAGATCCATGCAGTATACTAAGAGTCAGAATAGAGATTTTTTTTATCCTTGCAAATAGCCATTACTGTGGTTTTTTTCCCCCCAAAACTGTTATACCTAACAGTTTAAGTCAATAATCTACATATCTATAATTTTGGATGTAGTATTTGAAATCAAAAATTAAAATTCCAGGGAAATCTGCCACCATTCCATGGGGTCACGATGGTTTGGACACGACTTCGCAACTAACAACAACAGAATGCCACCAATAATACTTAAAAAAAATAGTGAAACTCTAAGGTCCATATGTCACTTTGATAAACCATTTTGTTTGGAAATTCAAAAAAGCAAATTAACAGTTTGTAATTGTATGCCATTATTTTTTTGTTTATTTATATCTTTCTATCTTATACTTCTAAAAGGGACGCGGTGGCTCAGTGGGTTAGGACGCTGAGCTTGTCGATCAGAAGGTCGGCAGTTTGGCGGCTTGAATCCCGAGTGCCGCATAACAGAGTGAGCACCTGTTATTCATCCCAGCTTCTGCCAACCTAGCAGTTCGAAAGCACGTAAAAATGCAAGTAGAAAAATAGGGACCACTACGGTGGGAAGGTAACAGCGTTCCGTGTGCCTTTGGCGTCTAGTCATGCCGGCCACATGACCACAGAGACGTCCTCGGACAAGCGCTGGCTCTTCGGATTTGAAACGGAGATGAGCACCGGCCCCTAGAGTCGGAAACAACTAGCACGCATGTGCGGGGAAACCTTTACCTTTTATCTTATACTTCTAATGCATATTTATTGTTTAAGGTCTATGATGGTTCCAGCTACTTTAAAATAATAACAAAGGGCTTGAAATAGAGCAAAATTAAACAATTAAAATCTAATCTTCAATTACGTTTACTTTTAGATAAGGACATTTTAATTCTATACATCTGTATTGTGTGTTTTTTGTAACGTCGTAGTTGCTGGTGACAACCTAATATTTTAAAGGAAGCTGTTTGAATGTGAGCTATTTTTAATTATAATGTTTGTTAAAAAAATTCTACAAATACTGGCCCATTAATGGATGAAAAGCTCTGATTCTAAATAGAGTACCAATTACCAAGAAACAACAGTGTAGGAAGTGTGATTATGCCTTTTGCAAACCTCTTGGGACTGGGAGACAATGATTTGTCACTATTTGATATGATTTACTGGAATTATGTTCTTACATTAAAAGAGGTCTTTTTATTTTTCTCTTAGATATGGAATATTGAATCCATTTCAAAAATAGCTGAGTGCCTAGGACATATGAGTTGGGTATATTCTGTGAATTTTTCTCTTGATGGGTCTTTTTTTGTCACTTCTTCTGATGACCAAACAATAAGGGTAAGTTTTTCCCTCAGTTCTTTGTTGGAAATTTTAACAGACAGCAAAATAATGACTAATTGTCTTTATGTTTTATTTTCCAGCAGTAGAAGTTCAGGATATAGGCATTGATCTCATAATGGGTCAAATGAGGAATTGTACCTATCAAAATATGTACAGATCTTTAGCATATTTGAATTAGTTGCATTGTATCCTTATTTTATACTCTGCTGTTTATAAGTCAATGCTGTAGAAAAATGCTTTAAATATGAAACTTTGTGTATTTATGTAATTTATAGCTCTCTTAAAGCTCTCTTAAGCGTCCCAGAGACTTATAGGGGAAATGGATGACATAAATTAAAAAACTCTTAAGATGGTTCATTATTTTTTTTTAAAAAAAATCCTTCGTTTTAAAGTCAGAAAATAGGGTAAATATATTACATCTAAGCAAATAAAATAGTAGTAACAATACTGCATAATCATATCAAGTGGAAATGTGCAACATCTCTGCTAGAATGAAATTCTAGTGAATATCTTTTGATGAAAAACTCCATAGTATAGGAGTTAATATGGAGAAGGCATCATTTTAACTGTTCTGTTAAGACAAAAGATGGAACCTGGAACAAAGTCTACTTCTTTGAATTGAATAAAAGAACTAGACTTTGATTAATATATGATTTCACAAAATAC
This sequence comes from Vipera berus, assembly GCF_964194415.1. Taxonomy (NCBI): domain Eukaryota; kingdom Metazoa; phylum Chordata; class Lepidosauria; order Squamata; family Viperidae; genus Vipera; species Vipera berus. Next base: position 56,984,796 of record NC_138208.1, read on the forward strand.
ACAGATAAATTTCTGTGGAGATTCTCAATCGTCCAGGTCATGGTTGTCCCAAAGGTGCTTTTTTTCAAAGGCAACTGGACTTCCTTTTTTTTGCTTGAAGACATTTCACTTCTCATCCAAGAAGCTTCTTCAGTTCTGACTGAATGGTAGAGAATGGAAGGGTTTATATTTTTCCTGTCATATAACTTCTTCCTTTCATGGACCATATAGGTTAGAAACATGTAGTTATTTAGACAATGGTTAAAATGATGATGAGAAGTGAAATGCCTTCAAACCAAATGGAAAAATCCAGTTGCCTTTTGAAAGAAGGCATTTTCGGGACACACATTATTCATTAAATAACTTAATAGATGAAAATAAAAGTTGATGTTTATTTTTAACTGAGTAATTATAGCCCTAAATTTTACAGTTTAATTTATCTGTGCTCAAACTTCTACAATTTGGATGACATAGCTTCTATTCATCATTTTTTCTTCAACAGATATGGGAAACAAGTAAAGTATGCAAGTCCTCTGCTATTGTGTTAAATTGTGAAATAGACGTTTCATTTCTAGATAATGAAGTCAACATCTTGGCAATAGATAGTCTGAAGCATTTGCAGGTAAATATTGTTTAGATACTTCATTTATATTGAAAATTATTAGCAGGTTTGGCACAGCTTGGCTTTTATTTTAAGTGTATTCATGAACGATTAGGACTATCATATTTTGGTTGCAAAACTCCTGACAACTACTATATGGTTGCAGAGATATACAGTGCATTTCAAAAGTATTCAGATCCCCTTCACTTTGGTCAATTTTGTTATGCTGCAGCCTGATTCTACAGTTGTTGAAAAAAAATGTTCTCATTATTCAGTACCCCATAATGACAAAGTGAAAACAGAATTTTAGAAGTGTCTGTAAATTTATTTTTAAAAACCCTGAAATATCATTGGCATAAGTATTCAGATCCTTCATTCAGTACTTTGTTGAAGCACCTTTGGCAGCAATTACAGTCTCAAGTCTTTTTGGGTCTGATGCAGCAAGCTTTGCACACCTGGATTGGGGGATTTTCTGCCACTCTTCCTTGCATATCTTGCAAGCTCAGTTAGATTGGATAGCAACTGTTGGACAGCCATTTTCAGGTCCCACCAGAGATGTTCAACAGGGTTCTGGTCAGGACTCTGGCTGGGCCACTCTAGGACATTCACAGAGTTGTCCCTAAGTTACTCCTCTGTTCTCTTGGCTGTCTGCTTAGGGTCATTGTCATGTTGGAAAGTGAACCTTCAGCCCAGTCTGAGGTCCTGAGCACTGTGGAACAGGTTTTCATTGAATATATCCCTGCACTTTGCTCCATTCAGCTTTCCCTCAAGTGATGAGCTGTGCCTGGTTTCCTCCAGACGTAACATTTAGAATTGAGGCCAAACAGTTCAATCCTGGTTTCATCAGACCAGAGAATTTTGTTCCTCACAGTCTGAGAGTCCTTCAGGTGCTTTTTTGCAAACTCCAAGAGGGCTTTCATGTGTTTTGAGGAGAGGCTTCCATCTAACCACTCTGCTATAAAGCCCAAATAGGTGGAGGGCTGTGGTGATGTTTGTCCTTCTGGAACTCCGTCCCATCTCCTCAAAGGATCTCTGGAGCTCAGTCAGAATGACCATCCGGTTCTTGGTCACCTCTCATACTAAGGCCCTTCTTCCCCAATTTCTCAGCCTGAACAGGTGACCAGTTCTTGGAAGAATCCTGGTTGTGCCAAACATTTGAGAATTATGGAGGCCACTGTATTCTTAGGAACCTTCAATGCAGCAGAAATTTTATTGTAGCCTTTTCCAGATCTGTGCCTTACAATAATCCTGTCTCTGAGCTCTGCAGTTCCTTTAACCTCATGGCTTTTGCTCTGCTACAGTAGCCATTGTCAGACACAGGTGTGTGCCTTTCCAAAACATGTCCAATCAATTTAATTTACCACAGGTCGACTCCAAGATGTAGAAACCTGTCAGCAACATCAAGAGAAATAGGAGGCACCAGAGCTAAATTTCATGTGTTGTTGCAAATGGTCTGCATACATATGCCAATGTGATATTTTTTCTTTTTAATAAATTTACAAACATTTCTAAAATTCTGTTTTCTTTCAATGAAAGAAAAAATGAATTTCAACAACTGTAAAATCAGGCTGCAGCGTAACAAAATTGACAAAAGTGAAGGGGGTATGAATGCACTGTATAGAATATGCTAAATCCTCTCTGCTATACAGTAATCAACTAGATTTTGGCAGGCCAACTGAATTTTTGCAGGTCAGGAGGACATCCTCTCAGAATTACCAGCCTTCTAAGCCATCATATATAGATAGCAATTCTACAATAAATCAATTATTTTTTTGCTGGTCATAGACCAGCAAATAAAACAAGAAAATCACAATTAATTAGGATAAAAAAGAAGAAAATAATTGTTGTAACTTATCTGAGAAGGATTGGAATTAGAATTAGAAAATATACTATGGCATATTGTATGAATCTATAGAACAGTACTTAACTGTGGTTAAAGAAGTAAAGTCTGATCTGATAATATTAACTGAAGATAAACAAGTCAGAACAACCAGGTTGTTTAGTAATGGAGATAACAATTCCTGGTGAGTGTCTGTATAAAGTGGACAATTTAAAACAATGTGTCCCATCAGCTCAATTATTCCTCCACCATATGTACCCAGTCTCATTAAAAGGTGATCTTTCAATGTTTTCATTCAATTACCATACTAAATATGTAATTGTATAGGAGATTGGTTCTCAAAATGTGGTCTGGGGATCCCTCAGAGTCCCTGAAACCATTTCAGGGATTCGTCTAAGTCAAATAAATATTTTAAAATATTTTATTTCTAATACATTTCTAGATGTCGCCCACTTAAACCAAAACTCTCTGGGGGACTCAGGCATTTTTAATAATATAAAGGGGTTCTGAGATTAAAATATTTGAGAATTACTGATATTGGAGATATATTCTTAAGAGTATTAACCTTGCTCAGAGGGGTAAGATTTAAACATGGTCTAAATGTATCAAAATTTAAGGTTTGAATCTATCAAAACCTGAAGAGATCGCATATATTAATGCTTAAAATAATTACCTATGATATATTATAAGATTTAAAAACTCCAATATGCTTAATCTACATACCCCAATATGCTCATTTTATATATAAAAGATAATTGCTTATTGGATTAATAAAGGAATATTTATCTACTGGCATCAGTTCTGATGTGGACTTAATTGAATTCTCTGCTGTTAAATATAAATGTAAAACTGCTCTGTCCACATAGAGATAGGGTTTATCAACAAATCTGGTGAAAATTCATACAATAAATAAATAAACAGACCCCTAAGTTTTATTGTAATAAGGATATAGTCTTGCCTGCTTCTATTCTATTCTAAATTTTATGCTATCATTCTGATGCTCCCCCAATATCATGGGCAATCATTTCCAATTTTAGTATTATAGCAGCATTCTAAAAGAACCTATATTTTTTTCCCCTGCTATGGTGACCCAAAGACAGATGCTGGTATCAATGTAGTAGGCTGTCTCCACTTATGGGGATGTTATGGATTCATTTCATATATGAAATGTATGTGTGCTATACCCCCCTCTACTGGTGGATTGTGACACATCCCATTCTAAGAATTCTTTTAGAATTTTAATTCAACAAGCACGACTTTCCCGTTGCAAGAGAACTTGTATCAAAATTTCTTTTCTTTAAATAAAAATAACTTTTTCAGGTTCATTAGCCCTTTATTAGGGTGAGAAAATTGTGAATTCAGGAATTGGTTAAATCTTTACAAAGTTCATCCTTTTCTAAAATTGTTTATTAATAAGGGTATACAATGCAGTGCTGCTTATTGTTCATTTTTCAGCTTAAATATTAGGTTGCTATGGAAATGGAAAGCAAGAAACAGAAAAGGGCGTAGCTCTGCTATGGTGTTCATTTTCGCAAAGCACTGAATATTTAAAGAATTTCTTGAAAAGATCTTTATAAGCTGTTTTTGGCATGGAATATCTTTTAAAATTAATCAAGTGTGTGTTCAGTGTGCTTCTGGATAGTTGTCGGAGAAATGAGACTGACAAAATAAGTATAGGCATCACTACCAAAGCAACAATGAAGATATGCTTGTCATATACATTTACCACTTATATGAATATATGAAATCTATCTGTATATTACTTTTTATATATTGTTGTTAACAATAATGTTACTGATTCTTATTTTCAACTCTGAGGGAAAAATAGTTTAAAACACCCTAAGCAAAGAAACAGACATTAAATGATGCTCAGTAATTTCCAGTTATTTGTTGCATTATAGCTAATTAACGGATCTACAGGCCTTGCTATCTATTTGACTGAAGAACAGAAGTTTTCTATTTGCTGCTGTTGTTTGAGTGAAGATCTACAATTTGCTGCATATGGAGATGAAAATGGAATTGTAAAGGTGAAGTACTAGAATTGAATTTTTGAATCAGTGACTATTGACTTGATTATAATTATATTCCCCATACAAGTCAAAATCAGTAAGAGAATGAATTTGAGAAGATTCTGTTTTAATAATTTTATGAACATTGAATATGTTTTCCTAATACTGACTACAAGTTTGTAATATTGAGAATATATTTCTCAAGCCAATGTTAGAATCACACTCATTTTTTGATGTTCATTTCACATTTAACACATTTATGGTTTACCCATCAATGTTTTCCTTCCTAGCATTTTTCGATAAGTGCAGGATTTGGCTTTTTCTTTTTTTTCAGTTGTGGATTAAGTGAGGGTCAATCCATTTGATTAAGTGAGGGTCAATCCATTTGTTGTGGCAAGAACTGACCGAGTGGTTTGTTGCCTGAGCCTGACATTGTGGGCTGAGATCTACAGAAAGAAAGGCTGAGAAAATGACTGGCCCAAAGTCACCCAGCCAGCTTTGATGCCTAAGGCAGAACTAAAACTTAAGTCTCCTGATTTTTAGCTTGGTGCGTTAACCACTAGACCAGACTTACTTTCAGTTACACATCTAGTATCAGAGCAAAATAATTGAGTGTTTCAGTTTAAGAGGACAAGTTATTTTTATAGAAAATTATCCAGTGAAATTTTTATATTTTATGATAATAACACAATAAACTTGTAATCTGAACTAATATAAGCAGGAGAAAATCTATATGCCTGCAAGACATTGACACGATGTTGATGGTACATCACTATCCTGTGAATATCCATCTATCCATCCTTTATTTACCGTATTTTTCGGACCATAAGACGCACTTTTTTTGCCCCAAAGTGGGGGGGAAAACAAGGGTGCGTCTTATGGTCCGAAGGTGATCCGTATGGCCAGCCCCAACCTCCGCAAGTGAAAGCAAGGGAGATTGCAATTGGCTCCTTCAATCTCCCTGCGGCCGGCTTTCTCTTGCAGAAGGCAGGCTGAAACGGAGCAAGGAATGCGAATCGCCCGATCTCGCGCTCCTGCGATCTCCTCTGCTCGGTTTCAGCTTCTCTTTGCTACAAGAGAAAGCAGGCTGAAACAAAGCAAGGGAGATCGGGCGATTTGCATTCCTTGCTCCGTTTCAGCCTGCCTTCTGCAAGAGAAAGCCGGGCCGCAGGGCTGCCTCCGTAGGTACTGCTCTAACGCGGAGAGGGAAGGACAAAGAGGGAGGGAAGGAAGAAAGAAGGAAGGAAGGAAAGAAGGAAGGGACAATGGGAGAGAGGGAGAGGGAGGGAGAGAGAGAGAAAGAGAAAAATAGAGAGAGAGGGAGAGAGAGAGAAGGAGAAAGAAAGAGGGAGGGAAACAGAGGAAGAGGGAGAAATAGAGGGAAAGAGAAAAATAGAGAGGGAGAGAAAGGGAGAGAGAGAAGGAGAAAGAAAGGGAGGGAAAGAGGGAGAGAGAAAGGGAGAGAGAGACAAGGAGAAAAAGAGGGAGGGAAATAGAGGAAGAGGGAGAAATAGAGGGAAAGAGAAAAATAGAGAGGGAGAAGGAGAAAGAAAGGGAGGGAAACGGAGAGAGAGAAAGAGGGAGAAATAGAGGGAAAGAGAAAAATAGGGAAAGAAGGAAAGGGAGAGAGAGAAAGAAGGAGAGGAGAAAGAGGGAGGGGGAGAGAGGGAGAGAAAGAGAAGGAGAGAGAGAAATAAAATTAGTAACATGATTGTTAAGTGAATCTGGTTTCCCCACTAACTTTGCTTGTCAGAAGGTTGCAAAAGGCAATCACATGACCCTGGAACAATGTGACCATCATAAATATGAATCGATTGCCAAGCATCCGAATGTAAATCACATGACCCTGGGGATGCTGCAACGGTCATAAATGTGAAAAATGGTCATAAGTCACTTTTTTCAGTGTCGTAACTTTGAACGGTCACTAAGTGAATCATTGTAAGTCGAGGACTACATGTACTTTATCATTTTTTCCTTTTTTAGGGGGGGGTCAGGTTTTTGATACCTTGCTGGGCGACTGGTGGTACTCGGACATTGCCTTGTCCTAAAAGTGGTACAATGGATGAAAAGGTTGAAAAGCCCTGTTTTAGTATACTGGTGCTATTTGGTTCAGAATATTTTTTTTCTTGTTTTCCTGCTCTAAAAACTGGGTGCGTCTTATGGTCAGGTGCGTCTTATGGTCCGAAAAATACGGTACTTACTAAATTTGTATAGCCACCCATCTCATCCAAAGAGACTCTGTGCAGTGTGCAAATGAACAAAACAACAAATATAAAAACAACAGACATAAAAGTATTAAACCGCATTAAGAAATAAATATTATAAAGACAGATATAAAAACGGTGGCAAAGAGAGGATAACAATAGCTACTTCAGCAGTGGCACCCTCTAAGCATGTCTCTGGTTCTCTAGGAGCCCCAGGCCTGATAACACCCAGGTCTTAAGTACCTTCCAAAACATCAAAAGGAATGGAGCTTTTCTAATTTTGTGGGGGAAGAATGTTCCCTAAGGCAGATGCCAAAGCAGAGAAGGCACAACTTCACTATTCTTGTTTTTCATTCTTTTTTTTCCTCTGATTTTTTTTTTTTTATATAATCTTAGGACTTTGTATATTTCTATTTTGTGTTTTGGAGTTTAGAGTCTCTCTCTCTCTCTCTCTCTCTCTCTCTCTCTCTCTCTCTCTCTCTCTCTCTCTCTCTCTCTCTCTCTGTGTGTGTGTGTGTGTGTGTGTCTGTGTGTCTGTGTGTTCAGTTCAGTTCACTTTAGCTATTTCTGCTGGCAATAACTTTTCAGATCTGAAATAAATACAGAATTTTTATGGGTATGGTACTATTACATTTTAAACCACACATCTGAATTTTTTTAAGAGCAAGAGTCTCTTTCAATCATTTTTTAACCCTATGGGTCCAGAAAGAGAAAAACTCTGTACTAGGCATAAAATTTAATGTTGTTGTAGTTCAAGGCCTGATCTCTTAGTTCCAATAACAGCATAGTTCTATAAAGATTGTCACAAAATTTGGTTTACAAGTATATTTTCTATTTTTCAGGATTTTTTTGTATCAAAAAGATCTATTTTTAAAAAGATCTTTTAAAAAAATCATCCATATTGAATTCTTCTTAACATGTTGTTGCCTGATCTCATTTTAACAGGTATTAAATGTATCAGATAGGAATGTTTTAAAATCCAGAATGGGACACAGGAAAGCTGTACAGCACTGTCAGTTTACTTCTGATGGAAAAACTCTTATTTCAAGCTCCGATGATTCAACTATACAGGTAGAGGAATGCTGCAAGTTTTGTTTAGGAATTGACACTATTTGAAGGCAGTCCTTCAAATTATATTTTTTCTCAAATTATTTCAGTTTGTTATAAAAAACACAGTATTTATAACAGTTTATCAATTCTACATTTTGAATCTTATTTCAGAAGGATCGGTATTTTAAAAAGTCAAAACTATTGAATAGGAAAAATGATAGCTTACAAACTATAACTGTTTCCAAACTTTTATAGTTGTAATTGGGTTGTTTAACTCCTGTTTCATTACTGGGATATTCATATATTGTTATATTTTCAGTTATGTGGAGATAGAAAATGGTAAGAAACTTGCAGTGTATGGGAATACATCCATAAGAAACCGTTCAACTGTTCAAATACTTACAGGCAGAACACATATGCAGTAGCACTCTCCTGATCATATTTCTGAAAAATTAACATTCAGAGAAAACTGATTTTGGAGGTAGTCATGAAATTATCCATGCTATCCTATCCTTGTACTTTTTTAAAGCAAAACCTTTTGAGCATTTTAGTAATAATTTACCGTACTCATAATAAAATAAACATTGCATTTTAATATTTTGCAGTATTTCATTACACAAAAGAATTTATCCATTGTAAAGTATGTCAGGAATGAATACATAGCTCACAGATGATAAATGTTAGATTTCTGAATCCTCAAGAGAATAGAATTATTCCCATTATGCCACCCAAGTTGTATTTGATTTTTATTTATTTATTTGTATCCTGCCTGTATTATTTTTACAAATAACTCAAGGTGGCGAACATATCTAGTACACCTTCCTCCTATTATTTTCCCTACAACAAACCCTATAAGGTGAATTGGGCTGAGAGAGAGTGACCAGCCCAAGATCATCCAGCTGGCTTTCATGGCTAAGGCAAGACGGGAACTCATAGTCTTCAGCTTTCCAGCCTGGTGTCTTAACCACTAGGTCAGTGTACATAGGTTAACTAATTTTCACAAGTGTCTTAGAATATTTTCCCGATAAAAAAAAATTATATTCAAGATAACCAATGTTCTTTAAAACACATAGATATCTTTATTTTATTTAAATATATGTTTACAATATTTTTAGGTATGGAATTGGCAGTCGGAAAAATACATTATTCTGAAAGGACATAAAGAATCTGTCAAGAATTTTCATCTTCTGAAGCAATCAAGCCTTCTTTCATGGTCATTTGATGGAACAGTTAAAGTAAATAAAAATCAATTTACTCATTATTTTAGAATAGTCCATATAAATTTTATGTGTACTGAATAAAAGTTAAATGGGTTAAGGTGATATATACTGTATTTGTTTTACAAAGAATGTCATCACATTTTGTTTGATTAATGTCAACAAACAGCCATTTTATCAGGCTAAAATAGAAGGATAAATAAGAAGAAAAGCTATTTCATTTTTAGTGGCTCTGTTTCTAAATTATTTCTGTTCTTTTAGATTTTAATAAGATCACCAATACTTGTATTATAGCATTCATAGATAATATAATGCTTTCCAGAAGTTTTCATCCTTTGGCATTCTAGTAGGACTCATGGAATTGGTCCAAAACAACTAGAGCAGTGGTTTCCAACCTTTGCAACTTAACCCAGCTAGGGGGGAGAGGAGAACTGGGCTTCACGAAAGGCGGGCCACCATGCACGTATGTGAGTACCCTCTGGTCCATCGCTTTTGCCAGCAGAGCTGTGCGTGCAAGCTCCGGCCAGCCAGTTGTGCAGCCCAATTCCGAATAGGCCACTGCCTGGTAGTGGACTGCAGCCTGGGGGTTGGAGACCCCTGATATAAAGGACACTAACTTTACAGTTCCACTGATACAGTGATGAAGGAACAGAAAATTAAGTATGTCTGAATTTTCTGCAGGTTTTTCCCCCCACTCCTAATCATGTCGTCACTGTTTCTTTTATTTTGTAACTTTTTAAATTACAAAATCTGGAGTAAAGTAATCATGTTCTCATTGATCAGTAAACCAATCTGGAACTTTTTTTATGGAATTATCAGCTTAAAACTATTTAAATAGAAAGTGAGTAAAATTAAATTAGCTGCATACAAATACTCTGTTTTAATAGTCTATTTTACAGTTTAAAAGTATTAAATTTATTAAACTTACATTTTGAAAAATCCATCTGCTACTATTTCTAAAGGTAATTTTACATTAGTATACTTATTCTATAAGAATTTCTTTTTGTCTTAGTAACCCTCATTGTAGGGATTTTCTTAATATGAACTATAAATGTGACAATGGGCAGAGATGCATATGGCTGGGGAAGTTGTTATTGAAAAGCATGATGTCTTTGCTTTTAATCACTCCTGGGAGGAGCTTTTTGCCTGGTGGATTTATCAGTGTTTCTCTTTCTTCTTCCCTTTGTTATTCACTTCTCTTTCTCCCCCTCCTCCTTTGCCATTCCTACCGTACATAGGAATGAATATGTGTCATGTTTTTTTCTATCTATGAGACTAATTTGTGTATGTACAAGAAAATGGTCAGTACAGGTAGTCCTCGACTTAGAACCACAATTGAGCCCAAAATTTCCGTTGCTAAGTGAGATTTTGCCCATTGTTAAGTGAACTTTGTTAAGTGATTTTGCCCCATTTTACAATCTTTTTTGCACAGTTGTTAAGTTAGTAACATAGTTGTTAAGTGAATCTGGCTTCCGCATTAACTTTGCTTGTCAGAAGGTCGCAAAAGATGATCATATGATTCCCGGGATACTGCAACTGTCATAAATATGAATCGGTTGCCAATCATCTGAATTTTGAACACATAATCATGGGGATGCTGTAATGGTTATAAGTGTGAAAAACAATAATAAATCACTTTTTTCAGTACCATTGTAACTTCAAATGGTCACTAAATGAACTGTTATAAGTTGAGGACTACCTGTTTATGCATTTGTGAAATCATTAATTTTATAAATGGGATACCTTATTTACAGGTAATTTTTAACCCCTATACCTACACACCAAGACCCTGCCCTTTTTTGGAATGAGATTTCTGACAGAAGTGTTTTTATATGTTTGCATGTGTATGCGTACATAAATACATATATAGACATATGTTGAGAGTTGAGATTTTCAGGATTTGTTTTATCCAGAGCTGAAAATTTCATTGGATTCATTCATGAAGACATACACTTACATTTTGGGAAAGGAATCAAATTCAGGCTCCTCTTCCTTTTGCGTAAGTGTCTGTCTGTCTTGCTTATCAACCACATACAATCAGCATTCATCACTGGTATATTTCACTATATTTTACAGGTCTGGAATATACTTACTGGAAAACTAGAAAAAGATCTTACTTGCCATGAAGATACTGTTCTTTCTTGTGCTGTTTCACCTGATGCCACTATATTTTCTACTACCTCTGCTGATAAAACTGCCAAGGTCAGTACGTGAGTGTTTGAACTGTATTAAAAGAAAAGACAGTTTAACACAGCTGTATAATTAAATCACTACTAATTCATTTATACATCAAGATTTCTAAATTGTTTCAGGTGTGTCTGAACCTCAGCCATGTAAGGAAAAATGTGGGTTTTTTGCCAGAAGCTGATGTAACTTCAATATTTTGCCTTTTATACCCTTTCCTATGTAATATTTTACATGATATTTCATTTGTGAGATATATTATTGAGCATATAACATGAAATGATACCATTATCTCTTCCAAATTGTAAAATATACTTCTGTCAAAAAGACTCTTCTGGAGTCATAAGTTTGATTTTTGTTAAAGTAAAATTATATATCCAATGTCTGAAATATCTATGCAGTGTCATTTGTACATCCAATTTAGAATCTTTCCCCATATCATACTTGTAGCCTGACATTTTTAAATCCACTTTCAGATTAGTCTGTCTTGTCTGGTAAAACCTGTTCTTCGTCCACAACATCTTTAAATACAATCTGTCTATGATGCAGACAGTCTTAAAATTAACTTCTGGTTCCATTGTTCACAAATATCCCTCAATACATCCTGTGTTAAAATATTTTGCTTCATTCTGTGTTGATCAGTCAAATGTAAGTGTTCTTTAATTGTAACTTTCAGTTCCTTCTGATTCCGTCTAACATCCAACCTTCAAAGTCCCATCCTGACATTTTTTTTAAAAAAGGAAGAATTCTTATAATTAATTTTAAAATCTTATTTCAAATCCTGCTGGATCCTTAGTCCATTTGTAAATTTCCAAAATCAATATTCTAATACCCTTTTCCTGTTTATTCCAAAAAAGAATTTTTTAAAATCCTTAAACCTGGATTTAAAACTTCTTTTTGGAAGTATCAAAGGAGATTCACCCAATGCTATAAAACCTGTCATTCCAAGGACTCCTAATAGCTGAAAAGCAATTAATAACAATTTCCAAAAGGGATTAGAAAAGGAAGTGTGTAAATCCTATGTCCATAAGGTGCTGACTGCAATTTGGGCAAAGGTGGTGTTCCATCTGGTGTTCCCAAAGTTCTAAACCAGCATTCACCAACCTTTCCAGGTTGGCGGCCTGGCATGGTGGGGGGGTGGGGGGAAGAGGATATGGTTTTGTGTAAGTGGGGTTGTGAGCACCGGCGCCTGCCACTTGTATGAGTCGGGCTGCGCACATGCCAGCCCACCATTCACACGGCTAGTTACAAATAGGCCACACCCTGGTAGTGGGCCATGGCCCACAGGTTGGGGACCCCTGTTCTAAACAACTGGGGACTGCTGTCTTGCGGTATCCTCATGAGGAGCAGCTGTCTGGAACACCTGAGAACGATCCCAACCTCTCTTTGTCCAGAGAGGAATCCCAAAGAGCCAGTCCACTCACTGGCACTTCATTCCACCACAGTCATCAGCTCTGCTTTTAGTTGAGATGGGAGCCATTTTCAGTTCAGTGTTTCTTCCCCAGAAGTGATAAGTAGTTCTTTTATTATATTGATTTCAGTGAAAGAGTTGCACACTGGCTTCTCTTTCATTTATATGAATTGGAACTTAAATGTACCTACTTTCTATCCACAGACTGCCTAATACTATAAATTAATATTGATCATTGTAAATGTCTGTTTAGACAAAATCCATTTGTTCCTGTTATTCTCCTGAATCCTCATTAACATCATTCCTATTAATGTACTGCATCAGATTGTTAAAGGATAATTTGAGATAATTTGTAAGTGGGGTTGTGAGCACCGGCGCCTGCCACTTGTATGAGTCGGGCTGCGCACATGCCAGCCCACCATTCACACGGCTAGTTACAAATAGGCCACACCCTGGTAGTGGGCCATGGCCCACAGGTTGGGGACCCCTGTTCTAAACAACTGGGGACTGCTGTCTTGCGGTATCCTCATGAGGAGCAGCTGTCTGGAACACCTGAGAACGATCCCAACCTCTCTTTGTCCAGAGAGGAATCCCAAAGAGCCAGTCCACTCACTGGCACTTCATTCCACCACAGTCATCAGCTCTGCTTTTAGTTGAGATGGGAGCCATTTTCAGTTCAGTGTTTCTTCCCCAGAAGTGATAAGTAGTTCTTTTATTATATTGATTTCAGTGAAAGAGTTGCACACTGGCTTCTCTTTCATTTATATGAATCGGAACTTAAATGTACCTACTTTCTATCCACAGACTGCCTAATACTATAAATTAATATTGATCATTGTAAATGTCTGTTTAGACAAAATCCATTTGTTCCTGTTATTCTCCTGCATCCTCATTAACATCATTCCTATTAATGTACTGCATCAGATTGTTAAAGGATAATTTGAGATCTGTCTATATATTCAATGTTCCTAGCCCCTATGTGAGAAAATAGATTTGTTTAAAGTAAATTTAAACCTGCACACTGTTTTTAGGAAAAGTGCTTGCTGCTGCTCATTCATGCCATCAAAGCTCAAGGCAAAATTAGGCCTTGGATAACTACATCCAGGTGTCTGATCTTAGAAATACTTTTTTTAGTTTATTCTGCTCGGGATCACATTTCAACACTTATAATTTTCACCGTCCTCTAAATCATCTATGAAGTTCAGATACCAATTTTGGTATCTGACTGAATGAGGTGTAAGTATTATTTGTATGTTCATGTGCTTAATATTTTAATATTTTAAATCTTCAGATATGGAGCTTCAGAAGTTCATCAGCTCTTCATACTTTGAGTGGCCACAAAGATTGTGTGAGATGCTGTACATTTTCTCTTAATAATGAATTATTGGCAACAGGAGATGACCACGGAGAAATAAGGGTATTTTATTTTTCATTATTTAATATTTGGCATAATATAATATAATATAATTGCTCTGGATTGATAGGTTTTTTTATGTTGATGAGTTTTGGATGGTTTTGCTATCACTTCAAAGCAAGAATATTAAAGAGGTAAAGAGGGATTTCAAGGATTTTTTCTGTTAACAAAAAAATAACGTTAGGAATAAAGAATGCATTTACCTCTGTAGAACTAAGATAGCTAAGAAAATGGTTGGAAACTAGAAACAGGCTTTCTCAGTAGTAGACACACACCCCCACCCCCGAAATAATCTTTCTACAGTGAAAGAACTTGCAGAATTCTCCCATGGCTTCATTGAACAAGATAGAGTTCATATCATTAAAGTAGCTCTGCATGCCAACTCCGTCTTCAGTATCAGGAGCAGCAGTAATTAAGGTATATTGCAATAATGCAGCCTCAAGGTAGTGATGGCATGAGTCACTGTCAGTAGGTTTTCTATTGCAGCTAATAGATAAACCAAAGCTAGCTAACAAATTCCCAGCTACTGCTCTTGTAGAACATATAAATACAGAAATACAAAACTACATGATTTTTTTTCTCTCTTTACATTTCTTTCACATGCCTTTTTCCATCAACAGATATAGGAAAAAAATTAGTATTGTTTTGAGCTGTGCAAAGATGCATTTTTCTACTACGAATATGTCATCAGAAACAATAACCTGATTTATTACCAGTTTGGTCAAATGTGTGTGCTAACTATGCAAACTAATGCCTTTTCTAAACTCAGAATGGCTTCTTGAAGTCATTAAGTATATTCCATTGGCTGCCTCCCACTTTCAGTAGTCATCTCCTGAGCCACTCTGGTTTGTTTCCATCTTCTCTAACATTTTCTTGTCCTCCTCAAACTCCAACAATTCTCATTCCAGGATGAACTAATTTTCATTTTCCTGCCAGCACATCAGCCCCTTTTCACTTCCTCTTCTATCTGAGAAAGGTCTTGCCCAAGTTTAACTGCTTATTAACATTTTTTCCAGGTCAGTTTTATAGTTTACACTTTTCAAAGTATAAGAATAGTATGTATATCTGGGAGATCATGTGACATGAACAATAGACCTTTTTTACTTTATTTGTTCTATCACAACACTAAGATGCTTGCAAGATCAGCTTGATCCCATTTACAGCAAGTGTAAGGGATGATGGCATACCTAACAGTTTCTGAACAAATAGCAACCCCATCTTGCTGGGATTCAATCACTTTTCTTTTGCCATCTATTCTCTTACTGTCTAGATACTGAGTTACATCATCTACTGTATTCCCTGCCTAGCTAGGATGAAATGTATTATTGAGTATCATCAGCATACCGATGATTTCTCATCCTGAACTGACAAATGACCACTGCCAGTGGTTTTATATAGGCATTAAATAACATTAGAATGAGCATGGATTCCATTGTCACCTCATATAGGATGATAGGATCGCACTACTCCCATGGTTACCAGTTGGAATCATCTGCTGAGGAATGAACAGAAGTGCTGCAAAACAGTATTTCCAACTTTTATCTTGCAAGTTTATACTATAATATCAGACGTTGCATGAAACTTAATAGGATAAGGAAAGGTACATACACATCTACAGTATCCAATTGCTAATGAAGATTATCTACAGCAGACATGTCAAACTTGTGACGGGACGGTTTTGTCATTGCCGGCAATGGGGTGGGCGCAGCTTCCGCATGACGCATCCGGCCCATAGGCCGGCAGTTTCACACGCCTGATCTACAGGAATAACCAATGCAGGTTTTTCCAAAATGATCAGTTTCATGCACAGTTTTTTACTAATTGTAATTGCTCCTTTTTCACTAATACATTCTCAAAAATGTAAGTTTAAATCAATGAATGAAAGTTGTCCATCACTGTTGGAAGAAGAGGTATATATTCAAGCAGGGATGAAGATTTTGCCTCCTCCAAACCAGCAAATAAAATCCCTCCCTCAATGGGTCACGAATCATTTCTTTAAACAAGCTATTCACATAACAGAAAAATATGAAGTTGTGATATAGGTTGATGATTTGGGTAAAATATGGAAAGAGGAATGCTACAATATAACTGAGTGAGGGAGAGAGAACAAAATACCGTATATACTTGAGTATAAGCCGAATTTTTCAGCCCACTTTTTGGGCTGAAAAATTCCACTTCGGCTTATACTCCAGTCAACAAAAAAAACTTACCGAGGACTTGTGCGCGGCCGAGGCTTTGGTGCTTCCGGGATCGCGTGCACCTCTCCCAAGCCACCGCCGTCCGGAGACCTGCCGAAGTTTGGGGAGGTTTGGGGAGGTGCGCGCGCACCTCCCCAAACCTCCCCAAACGTCGGCAGGTCTCCAGACCTCCGCGCCCTGCCTGCCTGCTTCTTTCCGCAGCGGAAAGAAGCAGGCAGGCAGGGCGCGGAGGTCCGGAGACCTGCCGACGTTTGGGGAGGCGCGCACCTCCCCAAACGTCGGCAGGTCTCCGGACCTCCGCGCCCTGCCTGCCTGCTTCTTTCCGCAGTGGAAAGAAGCAGGCAGGCAGGGCGCGGAGGTCCGGAGACCTGCCGACGTTTGGGGAGGTTTGGGGAGGCGCGCACCTCCCCAAACCTCCCCAAACTTCGGCAGGTCTCCGGACGGTGGCGGCTTTGGAGAGGTGCGCGCAATCCTGGAAGCACCGAAGCCTCGGCCGCGCGCAAGTCCTCGGTAAGCTCCGGGCGGTCACTTGCTTCGCGTCTACTGAGGGAAGGGGGGGCGACTGGAGCGGGCGTGTTTCCTCGCCTGCTGGGTGCCGCGATTTGCCCGGGGAACGCGCGGGCCCCGAATGGCAGCGTGGAGCGAGGAAGCGGACAGCCAGGGCTTCCCCGAGAGCCGCAGCCACACAGGGTATTCCTGTGTATTCAGGCTTGCAAAATGGCGGATCGAGCCTTTGCTGGCGGCAGAGGCTTGCAGAGCACGGATCCAGCCTCCGCCGGCGGCGGAGGCTTGCAGAACGGCGGATCGGCTTATACTCGAGTCAATAACTTTTTCCAGTTTTGGGGGGTGAAATTGGGAGTCTCGGCTTATACTCGAGTCGGCTTATACTCAAGTATATACGGTAAATGCAATTATAACCACTATAATGGTCAAATGCTGCCTTGTATCTTTTTCTTTTTGTGTCTTTTTATTTTATTTCTTACTATCATTTTACTTATACTTTTCTTAATTTTGTATTGTTTTTATTCTGTGAAATATTCTTTAATAACATTTAATTTTTAAAAATAGTCTTTCGGGGACATGTTTTCTGTAGCAAGAAAAAGGTTTCAGTATTTATTAACTATTTATTAACTATTTATGAACTATCTGTAGTCATAACTATAAATAGTTCTTGACCTATGAGCACTGTTGGAATTTACAACAATGCTGAACAAATGGTAGTTAGTACTGGTCTTCATAATTCTGGCTGTCCCAGCATCACATGGTCACAGTATGGGCAGTTGGCACCTGGTTCACATTTATAATTGGTTGCAGCACCCCATGGTCATGGGATAACCATTTGCAATCTGTGGAAGCTGATAGGGAAGGTTGCAAGTTGCTGATGTAAGCCACCTACATACTCACACCCTTCCCCAGCTCTTCTGGGCTTGTGCCTTGACTGCCACTCATCCTCCCAGATCTGTGCCATACCCTCCTTGACTTTCATTGCTTTTTTGCAAATCCCCTCCCTCCTTCCCCCATACAGCAGCAGCCACTTACTTCCCTGCCAACTTGGGACTTGCAATTTTTTGCCTGCCTCCTCATTGACTTGATTGTGGGAAACTGGGAGGAAGTTGCCTCATTAAACAACTGTGGGAGTTGATTAATCATGCAACTGGGACTTCAAGATTGCTGTCATTAAGCAGTGCAGTCATACTTTACAACCACATTGCTTAGTGAGTAGAAATAGTCCCAATTGCTAAGTGAGAACTACCTGGAAGAAAAAGAAAAAGCCAAAATTTCCAAATTCCCTGTAGCACTCTTATACCACATAATTTTTAATATGTTTAACATTCCAGTTAAAACAATAGGCAATATCTACTTCAGTGCCTGTTATCCAATACTGGTTTTAGATTTTTTTTAATCCCATTTATTATTTTTATAAATAATTAAAGACAGTGAACATGCTTAACATTCCCCCCTCCTCCTATTTTTACAACAACTGAGGTGAGATGGTCTGACAGAGTGACTGGCCTAAAGTCACCCAGATGGCTTCCATGCCTAAGGCAGGACTAGAACTCACAGTTGCCTGGTTTATAATTACTAGACCAAACTGGTGTCTGGTTTCAAGGTTGTTTACATTTTAAAATCAAAGGGAGACCATTGATTCTTATTAATTTAAAAGGAAGAATGGTCTATTTAGCTTGGATAAAATAATACATTTAGGAAGTTATGGAGGTTTCACAAGGTGACTAATCTACAAGATACTGTGCCTTATTCCATAAACACTAGTAGCTGGATTTATTATTTTGTTCCTATTTCAACACCAGTTGTATTTTCTAAGATAGCTTACAAAAAGTTATAACTCTAATACTTGACTGCATTTCTATTTACAGATTTGGAGTGTCTCAACAGGTAAACTACTTCACTCGTATTCTTCTGCCACAACAAATGAAGGAGGATCAGCACATGGAGGCTGGGTGACAGGCCTTCATTTTTCTCCTGATGGTAAAGTGCTTGTTTCTTCTGGAGGATATGTCAAGGTAAGCTCAATAAAATTTTGTAAAAAGTGCAATTTCTAGAATTATTATATAAGCTATTATATAAGAGTGCACAACTTTTTTGAGGGTCATTAAAAGCCATCTCTTTGTAATATATGATCAAATTAGGGAAAAAATAAACATCTCTTGTGTATGTATCTTTAATTTAGAAGCTTACGCGATAACTACAATTTTCGTATTCTATTTTAATTGTAATATAGGAAGCAAATTTCAAGAAAATACATCATGATTTAGGGTAAATTTTGAAATCTACATTTGTGTAGTTAATATAAATCTTTGTGTTCTGAAATTTGAGCCTTATGAATACTGTACTCTTCAAGTGTGTAGCACAGCGAGTATGCTACATTTGGTTATGTATATTTATAGTAGGTTATTGTCAGATTTTTATTTTTCTTAATTACAAATATATTTTCTCTTCCTTTTAGTGGTGGAATGTGGATACTAGACAACCTTTACAAACATTCTACACAAATGGAACAAATCTCAAATCATTGCACGTGTCCCCTGATTTCAAAGTATGTGTGACACTGGATAATCTAGGCATTCTTTATGTGCTACGGATTATGGAATAAATTTAAGTTGTAATCACTTTTGTATTTATGATATTTTGAGCCAGAAACGAATTCTTTCCTTATTTTTTTTCTAACTTTCATGAAACTGTGATTTTGTTTTTACTATACATTATACATTTGTAATTTCCTCCAAATCAGCACATTTTTAAAATAATTAAATACTTTAATAGGTTTTGCTCTTGAAAGTAGCACTGAAAATAATTACACAACTTTGATCAGCGAAAAGAGCAATATGTGATAATGTAGTCATGGATCTAATAACAAATGTTTCTAAATCATAAGCACATTTGCCACTTCAAGGTTTAGTTTAAGGGTTTTTTTTTTCTATGTGTAATTTTGTCTTGAAGCTTTTGGATTTACAGGTGTTGTCTTGATACACAATGTGAATAATTGAAAATATCCGTGGCATAAAGTGCCTACTAGTACTGTTCTGTTTCAAAGATAATAATATAAGAGCACATGTTTCTGTCTTGCTCTTTGCTTAAAAACACGATACATTTTTATAAAGCTAAATTTTCTCCAAAAGTTTGGATGTTGGCTTATGTATTCCATTTTGAATCAGAATGAACTGTCACTGACAGCTAATTGTGTTAAAACTACAAATAAAAAAATGTATTGGGAAGAATATTTCACTTTTAAAGATAATGTATGATTAAGATTACTTTGCATTTTTCTTATCTGTTTCCTTTTAAAAAATAAAGTATATTTGATTTTTTTCTACCCTGTATTTCTTTTGTGTCTATGAATATTTAAGTAAAACTTATCTACTAAAATGTTCTTGTTGATATCTCTAGATGACATATTTTTACAGTGTTTATTGTCCTTTAATGCTAATTCAGAGGCAGTTTAATAGAACTTGCTCCTAATTAGGTATGCATAGAATACAAAATTGATAATTAAATAGTTCTCTTTGGGTTCATATGCATACAGACAAATACAAATAACATGGAAAGTGAAGAGGGGGGACTCATGCAATTGCTGTTGTGCTAATAGACAAGATTAGAAACTCCTGCCAGATTTCTAGTTATCTCTCCTTTTAGCTCATTTTCCCAAAGGCTACCAAAAAAATGCCTTGAAGAACAAATAGGCACATTTCCTCCATCACGTGGAGCATAAACTTGTAAAGTCATTTAGCAATTTGACTTATCAACACAATACCTACTTTCAGTTGGACATCAGACCAAGGCAATATTTTAAGAGTCTTAGATATTAATGCCCAAACTGACTTTGAGTCATTTGCAGATATCAGGTCTTTGAAACTGGTTGGCCAAGAATAAAATGTTCCTTCCAAACATAAAAATATCTGATAGTAGATCTGACTGAGTACCATAGGAGCTGGAACAAGCTTCTGGATTCTGCTAAAATATGGACAATTCCACCATGTGCTGTTACTTGAAATGTATGTGTATATGTGGAGTATCAGATGTAGAAGATATTGCATTTGTCTTAAAGAACTGTCAACTATACAGCTTAGCAACATTTTATTTCCTACAGGGCACAAACATATATTGGACTGCTATAGATCATAATTTGCATCCATTGAACTAAATTCTAGTAAATTTAGATAAAAGATTCTAGTAAATTAAATTGTTCTAAAATTCTAGTAAAGTATATCATCTTAATAGAAACCAGCCAGGTAATGTTAGAAACTCTGGATTACAAGAAAAAGTCTTGGCTCATGAGTTTCCCATATTCATTGCTCATGAAAGCATTTGTAAGGATTGCAGATCTAATACCTATAATCATTTATTTTAACAGGAAAGGCAACTTTTAATAGGAACAGTAAGAAATCGCTGTAACATTTTATTAAAAAGATTCCTAGCATTTTACATTAGATAAGTATTAGGGAAGGATATGGTTATGGTGAGGTTCCTTTTAATTGGGAGAGCTGAGAAATGCTACTGAAAGAAGAGGGAATGCCTGCATTGGAAGATCTATTTATGTTTTAGGATGCTTAATTGAAGTAAAATGCAGATATGCAACTAAGAATATGTGAAACGGTTCAAATGTTACCCTCCTTCCCAGCAGCTTTTCTAACCTACATCTTTCCATCATACTATTCCACAATAGTAATGGGGTACTTTAATTACCCTGACATTAACTGGGAAACAAACTCTGCACCAAATGGAAGATCAAACAGATTCCTGACAAACTTAGCAGACAACTTTGTCTCCCAAAAAGTAGAGAAGGGAACTAGGGGATTAGCTATATTGGATCTAATCCTCACTAACAGAGATGAAATGATAGAAGGTGTTGAAGCCACAGGAACCTTGGGGGGAAGTGATCATGCAATATTGGAATTCAACATTCTGGAGGCACAAGCAATAGAACACAGCCAAACTAGTGTCTTGGTCTTTAAAAGAGCTAATTTCAATAAACTTAGAGAGACCTTGGGAAGAATTCCATGGATGAGAATCCTAAAGGGGAAAACAACTCAAGAAGCTTGGGAAATTTTGAAAAGTGAGATAATAAAAGCCCAGTCTAGCACAATACCAACAAAGAAGAAAAATAACAGCTCTCAAAAGAAACCAGCATGGCTACATAAAGAACTTCTGATAAATGGAAAGATAAAAAGGACAGGTATAAAAAGTGGAAAGAGGGGCACCTAACTAAGGCAGAATATCAGCAAATAGCCCGTGCCTACAAAGATGAAGTGAGGAAAGCTAAGGCTCAAAATGAACTAAGGCTTGCGACCAAAGTCAAAAATAACAAAAAAAGCTTTCAACATGTGAAAAACAAGAAAAAAGTTAAATGATTGGTCCATTAGTGAGGGAAAGTGGCAAGAAGGTGACAAGCAACAGGGAGAAAGCAGAACTATTTAACTCGTTCTTTGCATCTGTCTTTACACAAAGGGAACAACAGTCCAACCTATCACAGTGCCATAAAAAACAGAATAGAAACACAAGTTAAGATAGGCAAGAAAATGGTAAGTGAGCACCTGTTCAGCCTAGACGAGTTCAAATCACTAGGACCAGATGGATTACACCCCAAGGTTCTCAAGGAACTGGCAGATGTGATCCCGGAACCACTGAACTATATTTTTCAAAGATCCTGGAGTACTGGGGAACTACCAGAGGACTGGAAAAGAGCTGATGTAGTTCCCATCTTCAAAAAAGGGAAAAAAATGGACCCAGGAAATTACAGACCTATCAGCCTGACCTTAATACTTGGGAAGATTCTGGAAAAGATAATCAAACAACGAATCAGTGAGCCCCTAGAGGCAAAGTCATTACTAAAAGCCAACATGGGTTTGTCAAAAACAGATCATGCCAGACAAATCTTGCTGCATTCTTTGACCAAGTGACAAAATTAGTGGACCAGAGGAATGCTGTAGATATAATTTACTTGGACTTCAGTAAGGCATTTGATAAAGTAGATCACAACCTACTACTTGATAAGATAGAAAAATGTGGGTTAGACAGCATCACCACCAGATGGATTCGTAGCTGGCTGACTGGCTGTACTCAGCGTGTGGTCCTCAATGGAACTGCATCTACATGGAGGGAAGTGTGTAGTGGGGTGTCCCAGGGCTCTGTTCTGGGCCCAGTGCTCTTAAACATCATCAACGATTTAGACAAGGGGATAGATGGGGAACTCATCAAATTTGCAGATGACATCAAGCTGGCAGGAATAGCCAACACTCCAGAAGATAGGCTTAGGATACAGGAGGATCTGGACAGACTTGAAGACTGGGCGCTATCTAACAAATGGTGAAAAAAGTAAGGTTCTACATTTAGATAGGAAAAACCAAATGCACAGTTATAGCATAGGTGGTACCTTGCTCAATAGTAGTGACTGTGAGAGGGATCTTGGAGTCCTAGTGGACAATCACTTAAATATGAGCCAGCAGTGTGCTGCAGCTACAAAAAAGCCAACACAGTGCTAGGCTGCATTAACAGAGGGATAGAATCAAGATCACGTGAAGTATTAATACTTTACAATGCCTTGGTAAGGCCACACGTGGAATACTGCATCCAGCTTTGGTCACCACGATGTAAAAAAGATGTTGAGACTCTAGAAAGAGTACAGAGAAGAGCAACAAAGATGATTAGGGGACTGGGGGCTAAAACATATAAGGAACGGTTGCTGGAATTGGGTATGTCCAGTTTAATGAAGAGAAGGGTGAGGGGTGATATGGTAGCAGTTTTCCAATATCTCAGGGACTGCCACAAAGAAGAGGGAATCAAGCTATTCTCCAAAGCACCTGAAGGCAGGACAAGAAACAACGGATGGAAACTAATCAAGGAGAGAAGCAACCTAGAACTAAGGGGAAACTTCCTGACAGTTAGAACAATTAACCAGTGGAACAACCTGCCTCCAGAAGGTGTGAATGCTCCAACACTGGAAGTTTTTAAGAAGTGACTGGACAGCCATTTGTCTGAAATGGTGTAGGGCTTCCTGCCTGAGCAGGGGGTTGTACTAGATGACCTCCAAGGTCCCTTCCAACTTCATTATTATTATTATTATTATTATTATTATTATTATTATTATTATTATTATTATTATTATTATATTATTATTATTATTATTAATTATTATTATTATCATCATTTCCTCACTATTTTGTAGTTTGGAGTGTATAGGGGAATGAATGGGGAACCAGAGAGCATGACCTCCAACATCTCCTCAACCTAGGTGGGTCCAACAGATACAGTAAGAACTATTGCACAGCTTAACCAAGTTGGGACAGAAGAAAAAAGGCTGAGATGTGTTTGTGGGCTGTTGGCCAAGTCTACCATTGCCAACTTTCTTTTTGGAAGGATTTAGCATATAGATCCCTGCCAGGCTACTATGACCAGTTTATATGACATAATATTCAAATCCATCAGTGTCTTGACTCTATAGGGGCAAGGTTTGATGTGATGTGGTGAATACTAGACATTATATTTGAGACTTCTTTTAGCCTGTGAAGTAAAAAAAGGATGCTTTGAAGTATATCTTTGCTACGGGCTTGCTTCCTGTCCCTCTTGACTCTTATGCGATCTGGAAAAGACATCTCTATCTAGATCTGGAGGATAGTCGATATCTGTGAAATGGGTTATTACGCCTCCTTTTGTATTTCTGACACTGTTGCCAGTTTTCTGTTTTGCTGGAAGAGTAATAACAGGATCCTGGAAAATCAGATTGAAAGCATTGTGGAAGAAACAGATTATCTGGCCCATTTTCAATCTGGACTCAAGCATGGGTATGTGACTGAAACGGCATAGGCTCTCCTGGTTGATGACCTTTGTTGAAACTTGGATGAGAGTAATGTTGTCAGACTTCAGTACTACAGCTCCAGTATCTTTCTGGACCATCTGTGAGAATTGTGGATCAGAGCACTCTTCTGCAATATTAATAAATGCTAATAAATGAGGGCTGAATGTTCTATTGATGTTTCCAAGATCCTGTACTTTATACAGTAAAAAAGGTAAAGGTTCCCCCGCACGTGCTTGCTAGTCGTTTCTGACTCTAGGGGCCGGTGCTCATCTCCGTTTCAAAGCCGAAAAGCCAGCGCTTGTCCGAGGACATCTCCGTGGTCATGTGGCCGGCATGACTAGACGCCAAAGGCGCATGGAACGCTGTTACCTTCCCACCATAGTGGTCCCTATTTTTCTACTTGCATTTTTACGTGCTTTCGAACTGCTAGGTTGGCAGAAGCTGGGACGAGTAACAGGTGCTCACTCTGTTACGCGGCACTCGGGATTCGACCCGCCAAACTGCCGACCTTCTGATCGACAAGCTCAGCGTCCTAACCCACTGAGCCACCGCGTCCCTTATACTTTATACAGTACTTACATTATTGTATAATTCTTGCTTCCTTGATTAAGCCTTGTGATGGTCTCAACACCCACCTAGAGTGGGAGGATCTCAAAACAATGACCTATACTATCATTGCTACTCATCTAGGTTACCACAATGTGTTTTCTGTGAGTGTCCCTTTGAAAACAGCTGTGGCTGGCATGGCAGAAGCCCCGATGGACTGGGTGCACAGGTGGAGCAAGCTTACCCTGCAACATGCAACCTTTCCTGTCGGTTTCGCAATTAAGTTTGTGGGGAAGCTGGCAAGGAAAGTGACAAAAGGCACTCTTGATTATGGGTTATAAGTGCAAACCAAATGCCAATTTCCCGGATCATGATCATGTGACTCCCATGGATGCTGGGACAGATGGAATGCCAAGAACTAGTTGTAACCATTTGTTCAGCACTGTTCTTTGAATTGCTGCTGAACGAACAGTCATAGGATGAGGACTACCTGTATTTGAAAGATATTCACAAATCTGTATTTTTCATGAACTAAGCGAACCAAAGAAATATTATATAGGCCCATATTCTAGCTTTATTCCTTCTTCCATTTTAACTTCTCTCCATCCACTGTGTTGTACTAAACAGAATTCCTAAAAACAAAAGCCTCTTTTTACTGTTAGTTTTTTTTATCATATTGCACTAAAAGTAGACAATATGAATTATAGATTACACTGGCTATTAGACTATTATATTTTCCATATTCCTTGTCATTTCAGAATACCTGCTGTTTAATATTATCCTTACTAAATTGTGAAAAAGCCAGTGCTGACTGTACAACTTCAATTTATTTTGTGTGCTTTTAAAGGATATAAATAATGACCAAAATTACAAAATTTATAACTGGAAGCCCAAGCATATTTACAGAGAAGAATTTGTTGCAGTGAGGCTACTATTTGCTTGTTCCTATACAATGTTCCTTTGGGTACTATTTTCAATGTTTAATATCAGCCTACTACATACATATCAACAATGATAGGCAAAATATATACAAGGAACTAATCAGTTCAAGTATATTGTATTAAAAGGTTCTTTTGTCATCCAGTGCTATGATTAGGATCAACTACTAAACCATATACAATTTTCAGTTTTAAATCGAGTTTCATTATCAATTTTGCTAAAAATTCCATTGAGTGTAACTGAATTTTCAGTTAGATATGAAAGAATAATAAAAAACATTGAAGTCAACCACACTATTCATAAATATCTCTATAATGATGTCCAAAATGACTCACAATTTGACTGGATAGAATATACATTTAAAATGCTGTTTTTTGCCTATGATCAATATTTTTACTGTAATTTATTCAGTTCCACTGAAATATACATAAATGTTATTGTACAAATACTCCACGAAGACATTAAAAATTAAAATACTTGAAAACAAAACTGTAAGCAAATTTCATTAAATTCCATGTTAAGCCAGTGCTCAACAGGTTATTTTGTGGAAACAATGTATTACTTTGGATTTTTTCTAAACTTTATTTAGGAAAAAAATCTTTTAAATTGAACTTTTTCATTAAAATCAGCTGCGACAGAAAATTTAATAAAAATTCCAGTTGGGTTAAAACCATCTTTGAAACATTGATAAGCTTAAATGGCTATAATGACTTGAAAAACTGTGTACAGTTGCATGTACCTTAGTGCAATTGCTGGACAGCTTTTATTTTACTCTTCCAAAGTACAAAGCATCCAGTTTATAGATGACACCACTGTTACCACTGTTGCACACAGTACAGCAGCAGTTTTACTTCAAATTAAACCCAAATTCTCTTCATAGTTAATGATTTTCTTTATCATAAATATTCACACTTTTTTCATATAATTTTTCCTCTGTCACACAAAAATATTTAATACAAGGTGCATTTTCATGCATTATTATTAATTCCTCTTCTTAAAACCATTAATCAATCTTATCACACTGCTATATAGAACCTCTTTTTTCCAGATGATTAAATGGCATGTAGTTTACAAAAACAGCAACTAACAAATGAAGGAAATTAATAACTTGCTATTAATTTTTAAACATATTAAACAAAAATTATATAGGATTTTCATAATTTCTCAAATATTGTATTAAATAATCTGGGTCTATTTCAATGTTCAATTTGCCAAATAAGAAACCCAACTATAACTGAACATTGTATTACTAAGCAGCATTAATGTTAGAGACCTTTGTAAAAGTAGAACATTAAAATATGAAATCAAAGAAAGCACTGTGGCAAAGTCCTAAGAAAATTGCGTGCACGAAAACTATCTCCCACTCCTCTTGGGGGCTCTATGAAAAGTCTTCATCCCATGTCATTCTTCTGTCAACGCTGCAGGAAGAACAATCACCAGAAATGACCAGCAGCCTTTATATTTATATATATATTTATTTATATATATTTATGTTTTTGCTAGTTTCAAGGCCACTCAGTGCAGTCTTCCTCTCTGTTAGATTGAAGAGTTGCTTATCATGGAAAGGCTGTGCTGTGACTGCTTTGAGTGCAAGGCACAACAAGAAATGATGAACAGTTCATTATCAGAAAATCGTGGTTTCATACTTGGTATTAATTCCTCTTTTAGCTTCTTGTCCTGGTTCTACAATCCATGGTAGATTGGTAAGAGTCTTTTGTTCAGTAGGATCTATCTGCTTTGAAACAAATAAACACAGGAATGCTTTATCTATTTAAATTACAAAATTTTAAAACTATGTTTAAAGTTTCTCAATATGACACATTACATGGTTGTACCATATAGTGTTTTTTTACCTACTGATGATCCAGTTTTTTGCCTACTGTTTGTTAATTTTCACTCTCCTCACAAAATTGTGTTGCTGGAATGAAACACATTACACTAAATCTGAAATTGTAGTATAACCTTACACCATGATACACCATGTGAAGCTTACAGATTTAAAAAGATCAGACTTCAAGATTCACATTCTTTTTTGCCTTTGAAATTACTCTACATACATATATTCAAAGTACATCTATTAGTCAATATGACAAACAGCTGCAGACAATCTGGAGGGCCAAGCATATACATCTCCAGCAATTTGAAAGAGGTGCATATGCAACATGAATAGTGAATAGTGTTCCTCCTCTGGCTTGTAATGCATGCATAGGAGTGTAACATACTTAAAATTCATTGTTGGCAAATTTTCCTGGTCACTCCAATATTTGTTGGAGTGACCACATAATAAACTTAATATCACATTTTTGGTCTTCCTGGATTTTGATATGAAAAGAGGGATACCTAGCCTGCTAAAAGGAGACAGGGGTTTCCCAACACGCCTATAAATTTATG
Organism: Vipera berus; assembly: GCF_964194415.1. NCBI lineage: Eukaryota > Metazoa > Chordata > Lepidosauria > Squamata > Viperidae > Vipera > Vipera berus. The sequence goes on from NC_138208.1 coordinate 57,013,090, forward strand.
ATGGAGATGGAATTTGAATTCTTGTTTCCAATCATATGGAGTGTTTAATACATTGAATCAAACATTTATATAGCTGTCCTTCTGCCTTTTCGCCAGGTAAAGATTTCCAGGTTTACTAGGAATCATCCTTCATGTTATTCCCACAACATAGGCCTGTAGAGTTGGAGAGTAAGGCTTGAAAAACCACTCATACGTACAGTTTTAACCTTCATATGTGGAGATACCAACCTGATCAGAGTACTGCCAACTATATCATCTCCTGCTACTCCAGATTTTATTTGTAGTTATTCTGATTTTCATTTTGTTTGATTTTTATCTTTTTATCACTGATGTAATGTGTATTATTGTATATCACTCACAATAAATATGTTACAAAATGTGTATAAGTGATACTAATACCTAGTAAATATTAGGCAGTAATTTCTGGACAATTTGATTTTTATAATAACATTTGAGAAGTTAATTTTTTGTCAGTTCTTTTGTATTTCTCGCCAATCCACAGGATGATGATGGATACTTCTATGAGCTTGTTCGTGCCTCTCTCATTTTACCCCTTCAGTCATAATAACCCTGAAAAATATGGCTATGGGGATGGAATTCAATAATATCTAGAAGTACCTTTCTTTTACTTATTGAATTTTGAAGCAAGCAATAGCAGATATATTGAGGCATAATCTTATACTGGATATAATTATTGTTTATTGAAGATTTTACAGTAGTATGGTTAGAATTACCTTCAAGAATGCCTTGCATATCAAATTTCTGAAATTGTAAAATTAAATTTTAGCTAGTTACAGTAAATATACATATATCTCTCAGCATATTTGGACTAAAATTTACAATTTATAATTTACAAGCACAGTTCAGACCAACAGCATTTATCACAGGTTATTAAGTTCCTTCTATATGGATTATGCTTCTTACTCACCACAGATTTTCGGATGCTAACACGTGGTTTTGGGATTGGCTTGGTAGGTTTATTATCAAAGCTTTCAGGGAGTGTTGAAGAATGGCCTCCTTTTCGAGCTTGAAGTGCCAGTTGATAAGCTACTTCAAATGCCTGTCCCAATGTGAGAATTATTTCATAGGCTAAATTCTGGAATAGCAACAAACAGCGGGATTAAGCTGATTAATATGAATATAACTTTAAAAGACTATCCTAAATGTAGGGTAGTTTTGACTAATTGTGAAAAGGCTATATTAATTGCTTTTTTGCACATCAGTGTTGTCTTATCATTTTCTGCTACTGACATTTTCTGCTACTGACACAGAAAATTATAGAGACAACATAATTTCTTTCCTCACCTACAATAAGCTGAACATTCAAATGTAAATATTCATTCAATCATACATGCATATCTGCTATTTGTAGGAAGATAACGGGTGTAGGACGTACTGAATACACAGAATTCTGCAAATAATACTGTATTTACCTGGAAGGAAGAGGAGCCTGAATTCAAAATGCACCCTCCCCCATGAAGCATACATGGGGAAAAATTAGAAACATAACCATTCTGTGCAATGTCCAGCTCCCCCATCTTTTCAAGATAGAATTGCCAATTCTACCTGAAAGCAATCCTGGAGAACACTCTTGCCATCAATATGAATGTGTGTCTATGTGCCATGATTATATGCATATACAGGTACTGTATACACATATACAGGTACTGTATATGCATATACATGTATGCCAGAAGCTACACTGTAGCTACAGCTACACTGTAAAAGTAGGTAACCAACAAATTTATTTTCTTTAAAATTAACTATCCCATTTATAAAATTAATACTGTCATGTTCAGAAACTCACGAGTATACACCACATATTCCCCTTCTTTCTTCCAGCAGAAACTGTAAAGACAAAGGGATAAGGACACAATGGAGGGGGAAGGGAAAATTGCACTGGGAAGGGAAGGGAAGGGAAAGGAAGGGAAGGGAAGGAAAAAGGAAACAGAACAAAACTAGATGGAGAGAAAGTGAGGGGAAGAGCTGAAGTGTAAACACGGTTTCTCTCATTTCTTCCCAGTTTAATTACCTCTTCCCAGTTACCTCTTTAATTTTAATAGCATCCTCTATTACCAGTTAATGGCAGTTAATTGCCTAATTTTTTGTAAGTAAAAAGGGAAGAGAAACTCATCTTTTTGTTTATTTATACTTAGTATTATTTAAGAACAGTACTGTGAGCTTACACAATCTATTTTACTTTGTCATGTCAACTGAAATCACCATGTGTTCATTTTTATAGGTCACTGCTTAACATAAAACATCAGAATCCACACTGAAATCCAGACAATAACAGAATAACTTGTAATCCTTTACACAGATAATAACTGCACATTCGCCTGTTTCAGCACAGTCTTAAAATTAATACTAGTAAACACATTCATAAATGTTGATCTCACACTGGCCATGAAATGGGAGATCTTCTTTCTTGAAGCCTTCATTATTTATTTCTAAGCCAGTAATAATTCCAAATGAAACTTTTGAAGATATTAAAGATATTTTTGTAAATTGAATTAATCTTAAAATAGGATTCAGCAACTGATTTTACAATTTATCATTTATCACTATCCAATCATTAACATCAAGGAATGAAACAAGCAGACTCCATAGATTAGTTACTAAAACTATACATTAAAATTTAGGTTTGCTTATTTATCTGCTAAATCAATAACTTTCCTCTTGTCTTTGTGAGGTAAACCAGACAGGAATCACAACCAGGTGAGCAAATTCTACTTTATTGTAAAGCTACATTGTAAGAATCTTGCAAGTCTGAAAATACAATTCTTCCTCCCTCCCCTGGTCTCTTTTACAGCACAAGAAACTAGGGAGGGTCTATTCTAAGCCTCTTGTTACATCCACTCTCCAGCTGCGGGCTGTGCTGTCTCTTATCTGGTTGCTCCTTTGGCAGCATCTCTTTGCCCAGTCTCCCAAGTCTTTCCCACATATTGTTACTTGTTCCCCACAATAAGATTCTTGAACCTTAATCATCCAGACTGCTTATTTTGGTATATTTGACATAGATTTTTAAGAAGAAACTATGCAACAGCAAACTTGTCTACTAGTTTTGTAATATTTATTTTTCTAGTGATTATAAAATTGTACATTATTAAATGGAATTTGTATTTCATTCTCAGTAAGTTGTGATAGATAAGGTTTACAAATATTGGTGTAGTTGTTATATATTTGTATATATTTTGTTGGCATTTTTATTCAGGCAATTATGAAGCTTATTCTGTTGGATTACATATGGTTTGTTGGAATGTGCTTATCCATTCTGGCAGCATACTACTTAAAATATTCTTTGACATATTTATATTTATGTACTGATTACTGAGTTAGAATGTTCTACAGCAGCCTCTGAGTGAAGAGTAAACTAAAATTCAGTGGGGAAGCCAGACTACAATATAACGTTGGGGGAACCATAACAGAAATCATTTTACAATACATATTTCAAGCTGACATTCTATAAGCTTCTAAATCTTATATCTCTCTCTATATAGATATAGATAGATATAGATAGAGAGAGAGAGACAGAGACAGAGACAGAGAGAGGGGGGGGAACGCAGTGGCTCAGTGGGTTAGAACGCTGAGCTTGTCGATCAGAAGATCGAGATCGGCAGTTTGGTGGGTCGAATCCCGAGTGCCGCGTAGCAGAATGAGCACCTGTTACTCGTCCCAGCTTCTGCCAACCTAGCAGTTCGAAAGCACGTAAAAATGCAAGTAGAAAAATAGGGACTACTACGGTGAGAAGGTAACAGCGTTCCGTGCACCTTTGGCGTCTAGTCATGCCGGCCACATGACCACAGAGATGTCCTCAGACAAACGCTGGCTCTTCAGCTTTGAAACGGAGATGAGCACCGGCCCCTAGAGTTGGAAACGACTAGCACGTATGTATGGGGGAACCTTTACCTTTATATATATATATGAAGATCTATCTATAGCCTAACAGTCAATGGTTTATTTTGCTGTTGGAATTTAATTCTAAATAAATATAAATATACACACACAAACAAACAAACACACACACACACACACATATATAAAAGGTAAAGGTTCCCCCGCACATGCATGCTAGTCGTTTGTGACTCTAGGGGCCGGTGCTCATCTCTGTTTCAAAGCTGAAGAGCCAGCGTTTGTCCGAGGACGTCTCCGTGGTCATGTATATATATAAAGATCTATCTATAGCCTAACAGTCAATGGTTTATTTTGCTGTTGGAATTTAATTCCAAATAAATGTCTGCTTTATAAGGCTGGAATTTTTACAGCAGAAATACATCTGAAACGATAGCTTATATGCTTTGAATCAGATTGGTAAGTGCAGTATTAAGAAAACTATTTTTCAAGTTGAAAATTTGCTCACAGAACACAGGAATACTAATAAAAAGCCAGCATTTTAACTCAAAAATTATTTGACAGCCAGTGATAAACAGTACTATTGCAAAGATTAAAATTCACATTTTATCAGCATTTAAGGAACAATTGTTAGGGTACATTTCAGTGGATTTAAGTTGAGATACAAGTCTTAAAGGCTTATAATACTTACCTCACAGAAAATGTTGCTTTATCCATTTTTGTCAAAAGAAAATTATCCTAAAATTTTGAACCAATCATTATTTGTCGCAGAGTGCAGCACTATATCCTTGGATAGATTGAACTTATGGGACTTTGTGAACTATATGCAGAATTGGTGGTTACTATTTGCTTACTGCAATGTGAAAACAATTCTTTAACTCCAAGTTATTTTGTCATGAAGCAGCAGCAAATTCATTTCTGGTCCCCTCCACTTAGTTATACGATAAACCACTTGGCAAAGGGGTCTAAACGGTTGCAGGCCCCTCTCCCCCTATAGAGACCAATTTAGCCATAACCCAACTAGAGTAGTAGTAGCTACAGGCAGCTTCGGCCCTATCCTGTGCCCATAAAAACTCATGGTTTAAAATGTCAGTGAGCCTAATCAAATCCAGCCCTATCTTTATATGTGTTACGTTATTTATTCTTGTAAGTTTTCCTATATCTTATAACTGGATAATCAAGCAATTACAAATATGAAGATCTTATTCAAGATATTCTGCCTATGCATAAAAATCCTCAATTGGATTATTTGTCTTATTTCACTGGTATGGACTCACATGTAAATAGTTAGTAGTCAGAAAAAATTGTTCAGCGTATGCCCATAAATATCCATTTCTAACCAGAGCGATTTTAAAAGGAAGACTTGTTGCATAGAACAGCATTCCCCAACCTTTGTGTCTTGGTGGACTAGTGCAGTGGCGGCAAGGTGGGAGGAGATGGTTTTGTGCACCTGTGCACTGCTTTCACAAATGCAGTTTGCACACTTGCCTACCACTTCCACTGCCGGGTTTTGAATGGGCTGCAGCCTGACACTGGGCTGCAGACCGGGGATTGGGGACCCATGGCATAGAAATACATAAGAAAAAGAGTTTGTACTATGACTGCCAGGCAGACCCAGTCATCTGTTCAGTTGTATTTATCTGGGTAATCAGTTCTGAGAGCTTCAGATAAAGCCTGATTACTTTTAAATTTTCAGTTAATGATTAAAGCATAGAGGGAAGAGAGAGGAGCTATCTGAATATTAAGCTGGTAAAAATTACATAAAATGTTATTTGTAAAAGTGAAGCTTTAAAATTATTCCTCATGTGCTCAGATTTTGTTCTAGGCAATTCACAGCTAAGACACACAGATATTCCTACCCTTCTTTATTACAGAAAGCAGTAACTCATAATAAAAAGGTGTGCAAATAGTCATTGTATGTCTAATTTTTAAATATTTATTGGAAAAACATATTTTGAGGAATCTGAAGTTCATGGTACACTTGTCCTGCAATTATTCTGCCTATATTTAAATTTGTCCAACATATCCAGGAAGACTTTAATGCAATATTTTATAATGCACTGATCTTCTCTCATTATTGACAATTTATAGCATTGGGTATGCCTGATAGAAAATAGATTTATAAAATGTTAAGATATAAATTTGAATTCCCAAGATCTGTGTGCTGATAAATTCAACCTATTCCTAATATATGGGAAAAACGAATGACCACATGTTGTCTTAACCCATTTGCTAGACAAAAAACGCTTTGTATGAGATCTATTTTATGGGGGTATCAATTTTCTTTTAACAAGACTGTCTCATGTTCAGAACATCACATTAGTACATATTTCTAAGTATACAGAAGACTCAAACAGGCATTACTTAATAAATCCAAGAATCCTTCCCTAATCCAATAAAACAAGACCAACATAGGGATTGACAGCACACTTAACAGAACAGATGTGACTGACATGCTTGGCTTACTTTTGTTACTGGGATGGCAGTATGCCTGGGAATAGGAATAGTTCACTTTTTGGAGTCCTTAAACTCATATACACATGCATGCATGCTCACACAGAGACACTCACAAAAGCAAAACAAAACCATAAAGCTTAATTTTATTCATTTTGGCAGGATTTTGGTTCATTTTCAGGATATATGAGGAAGGATAAACAGAGATGTGCATTTTCCAAAAACATAACTCATTTTTTTCTATGCACATTTGTCTCAATTTCCGTAATATGCATTAGTGTTTGCGATATGCTATTTGGTCTGAAATATATTGTATTTAGTCTATTTTATGAACTTTCAACCTTTACATAGAAATAAACTAAAAGCTTCAATATGTAGAGAAAAAAATTATTGGAATGTTAGAAACAAACATTAAACAGTAAGTAATAGGACAATACAGATGGTACTTCATATGATGGGCAAATTAAGTCATAATGTTCCTTCAAGAAATGGTTTCCAGTCACAACAGGAGGCACACTGCCTACAAATATGATTCTAGCCATTTCTAGTTATTTTTCCTTGATCTTCTTTTAACATTTTTTCAATGAAGGTCAATTAACCAACTTGACAATGAACTTAAAATGGATAGTACATCCTTGGATAGTACATCTGATCTTTGAAGTTCAAGATTTCTCAAATTATTACTTGCGTTACCAAGTTCCTGCAATAAAGCAAAGGGATTGATATTTTTATCTGTTTCTTCCCTCTATTAGAAAGACAATTTTTTTTTAAAAAAAGCACCAATAAACAAGCTTTGTTTTTGCATTTTGCACCAATAAAACACTGTACATCACAGTTCCATACCAGGGAACTCATCTAGGGTACAGTATTAGGCTTTTATATAACATCTTGCTCAAGTCTAAGGTAAAATGTGGCAAAGGAATCCATGCTATTGCCAGCCAGAAGAAAACTTTGGATTAAGGCTTAACTTTATATAATCTAATTAATTTCTCATTTGCTTTTTAAAATCATTTTTGTAAGTCATGATAAGTGCTGTGACCACTGCTTAGTCAAATCAAATATTAATTAAAATAACCTAACAAACATCAGTTAATGTACTTACATAGGATTCTTGATGTAGGCTTCTTTCAGATCATTGTGCTTCATCCCATTATTTTATTAGCTTTTCAGAATGAAAATGATCTATGTTCTTTTAGAAAAGTTTCTGCATTATTTTAAATCCTTCTTCCTCTTTGTAGTATTATTGGAATAGTCTTCCTGGCAGTCTTCTTCTTACCTGAAATGGTTTCTTCATAACAATGCCATACATTTATTGTTGTTTGAAATTCAGGTCTGAGGTGGGGATTACCAGCCCATCTCCCTTTCAAGAATGCCCATTACCCAGAGTAATTACTGAGATGCCCGGATCGAGAGAGCACACACATGAAGCGGCCTTTGGCCTGCAGGAAGTTCATAGATTTTCCATATGAGTGCTACAGGAGAACAAGAGATACTTGTCTCTGATTTTCCTGCAGCTTCTCCAGCAGATTACTTCCAGTAATTACTTCCAGTCATTGGAACCAGAAATCCCTGCTGCTGTTGCTTTTTTTCAAAATGAACATCTATGAAGCAAGTCTTGTACAATTACGAAACTGCCAAATTTACCCAAAAAACTTTGATCCTGGAAAACCTACATCTCTGATTAAGAATGTGATTGTTTGCCTTGAAAAAGCTTCCTGCTCCCATCCCTACAATTACAATTTAAAGGGAGGGAAAATCTAAAATTTGTCCATTTGATGATTAGCAAACATCATCTGTGTGAAGTGTTGAGGTGCCAAAAGATTATATGCAGGGATTTCTACCATCCCCATAAAACAACACAAATGGTTCCCCTGATCATGTTATAATTTCAAGTTTTATATATTCAATTTTCTTTGAGAGGATGGAGGGTCTGTACACAGACTAGTGCTATGCACTTCATTTGGAGGAGAACTTTCTGAAGCCATTACTCAAAGCACTGAAATGTTGTGGTGGTATGTGGAAATGACCTTGGGAGACAGGAGGAAAAACCATACCCTAGGCAACAGTCTCATTAGAGACAGCTCAGTCTGCAGCTGAAGGGAAATCAGGGAAACATTTCAAAAGGGGTCCTCCCTAGTTTTCCAGCAATTAAAAAGAGAGGAAGGGAGAAATACTTTCAGACTTGCAAGTTTTTGTTTGATATAACCTTATAATAAAGATAATTCTGATACTCCTAGTAGTGCTTCCTTTTTGGACTACCTCAAAGGACTAACAAGTGCCTTATACTATCAGGGACTCAGTGCAATTGTTTTAAGGCCTTTTCTCTGTTATCTGACCCTCTAGGTGCACGTGCAGGACTGTAATTGCAGATGTGCACACATTTGCTGCATGATTCAGGACAAAATATCACGCTGCTATGGAATCTGCTGTCCCAATATACAGCAGTATTTGCACTTGCTTCAAGGGAGATTAATGGAGCATAGGGCCCACTAGATGTTGGTTGAATGTTATTTGTAATATCAGAAGCAGTATACTTTATATAACACAAGATATTAGCAAAATATTATGTTCAATTCATACTTCAAACTTTTCATGGGCATCTAGATGGCCATTGTGAAAATGTGTTTAAACTGATCCTCCCTAATTTCTCATTATCCTCTTGCTTACGTGGGATAGTTGTAATATATTACTTTTCAAAAAGGAACTTAGTTATAACATCACAATGATATGAAACATTTATATTAAATTTTAAATAGTAGTTATTATGCAATTTACTCATCAGTACCAGAACTGCTCTACAGCAACTTTATTCTTAACTGAAATTATGCAAGAAATCATACAGGTTTGTTAGCTACCACATAGAAGAAAAATTATACACCAACCACATCAAAGGCTGTGAACACATGACAGTAATGGTGATTTGTCTTCAAGTCTTTTGTAATATAAGCAAATGTTGAGAGATCTTCGGGGTCTTGTGCAGCACAAGAAATGTTACGAATCTCATGTTCAGCAATAATATTCTAAATGTAAAGAAAAGAAATATTTATATATATTTAATGATCCAATCTAGTTCCAATATTTTATAATACTTAGGTTTTACATTGTTGCTAATATAAATAAAATAATAAGCAAGCTGTAGCTGTATTTAAATTCAGCAATAAGCAAAATGTGCTGTCTCCTGTCCTGTTTTGTGTTTCTAAACTTTTAATTTTATGGCTGAATTCATTAATCATTATTCCCCTCTCAACTGATATTGAAGGTTAAAATACCTTAAAAATAGTAAGACACTGTAGAAATATCTACAAAACTTCAAGGTTTTCTTTGCATGTTAGTTATTGAACATGAAGTTTTCTAACCTGTTCTAATGATACTGAGAACAGAAAGGATGTGGTAGATAATTTAGATTACTGACGGTAAAAGAAATAACAGCATTATATTACAGATTTGTTACTGGTTGTTAATATGCAAATAGAATTCATGTACCAGTTTAGTGATTAATATTTAATTCCTCTATTAAGATAAAAAAACAAAATTTATTAGTACATAAATATATTCTGTTATCAGAGTAAATGATAGAAAATCTTTCTTTGGACTTTCTTTTTTAAATTTAGGAATCAGTAAATGAATATATAAAATGCTATAGAAGTTAATTTATGGTGCCATACTTACATATTTAACATGAGGGTGAAGACAATTTACTGAACCATATAAACTGAGTGGTACTATCCAGATTATTGTAACATAAACATTACTTTATTGATGAAATTTATATACCACCTCAGTCCAATAGGACTCTAGATGGTTTGCAACATGCATTAGCAAATATAAATCAATATGAATAAAATTAAATCTGGCATCAACGGTCTACATAACCACTCCAGTTTTTAATATTACTAAAAGATATATACTTTATTACATCCATTTTATGAGTATTTTTTCATAAAAATATGTATTTATTTCATTAAAGCTAAGCAAATGTTATTCTACATATATTTTGCCTACAAAAAATAACAATCACATTAGTAAGCTTTACTTTTTAAAGTTCTTTAAACTAACGTTTTGATTAAAATTATTTATTCTATGCTACTATTGGCAAAACAGTTTTTCAGGTTTTTTTATTCCTTCAATTGCTACTTTCAAAACTGTTGAATTAAAACACTATGGACTGTTATTATATTTATACTAAATATATTTCTGCAAATGAAACAATAGATGTTGCCTTAGGATATTAATCCATTAGCAATGCTGTTAAGAAAAAGTCTTCAATATTCTCAGAAAGGAATTAGAATTAGAAGAAGTATTTGTGCCAAAACCAGAAACCGGAATAGCTTAATAAGCTTTGTCATTTTTAATGTACATTTCCAACTTAGTTCTATTTCACTGAAAGATCTGTTAAAATTTGAATCTGCTAGTTCAAATCCTCCCACTCTTATCCCTAAAATTATGGGACTCATAAAGCTAGTTTTGATTCAATATAAGTAAAAATAACTAATCTATGATTTAGAACTGTAAATTGTCTTTTTTTCCCCTTTTGTTTTTGCTGTTGTATGCTACTTAGCATTCTTTAGGACCAAAGCAAGTTAAGAGGCAATTTCCTCATTTGCTTTGATTTTCAAGAACTTAATTGCTTCTGGCTTTTATGTTCAAAATGGGGAAAAAAAATTAACTTGAAAATTGAATAACTGTATAATATACAAATGGCTTGTAATAACTAAATATAATGCAAAACATTGAGGTGTAAATATAGTAAGTATTTTACTGTACTGGGAAGAGTCAGAAGTCACTTTTTTCCCTTTTTTTATCCTGCCCCTCCCTTTTCTCCTGTTGTTTAATCTTTATTTTCATTGTACTTTATAAGAAACCTCAATAAAATCCTCAAAACAGAGAACTAAAGCAAATAAACCAATAAATTTATTTTTAGCTACCTTTACTAAAAATCAGACAAAATCATTGTTCCTTTCACTAACTCCACATAGTTAACCATCTCTTGTGTCTAGTATTACAACACAGCAATGCACATGCTTATTCTCAAATGTAATTTAAGGTGCTGGTCTATACCTACAAAGCAATATGAGCTCTTAGAGACTGCCATTCCCCAATAGTTTCTGCTGTTCTGGAGGGCCTTTGGGGTACGATGGGCTAGTTTTTAATGCCAGTTTGATCATAAAAGAATATAAAGTGGAAAATGCAATCAAAGCCATATTAAAAGAAAATATACAGTACACCAGTCTGCAAAGAACTGTGGACCAAGGCACGCACCTAACTATTTATCCTCCCTTCTGCATATCTGTTGGATTACTGCTATAATCATGCAACTCTTCCCTGTTTCTCAGGTGATTCCCAGATGTATCATAAATTTTAAAAGAATAGATGATTTCCCTCATTTGAAATTACAATGAAGACTCCTAAAAAACTTGTTTTCCTCAAGGTAATATATGATATTCAATTATCAAAGGAAAGGAACAATTAAAGAGCCCCAATAAGCTCAGTTTGTACTTAAGTTGGAAATGTATGTAAAAATTGTGATTATTTCAAGGAAACAAACATAGACACAAGCAGGTTCATGAAATTTCAATACCTTATGCATCTTATTTTGAAGCTGGCCCGGACAGTATGTATTAAAAAAGAAATAGTATTGGACAGTAAAATTATCACTTGGATGAAACAATATTCACTGATCAAATATACATAAAATGGACAAAGCCAGATGTTTATCTTAAGCCAAACTGCTGCAACATTAGTCAACTTGTGAATAGATCACTATTATTTTAGGTTAAAACTTCATCAATATAGTTTGTTAACTAAACAAACTATAGCTATATCACAAAGGGGAATATAAACAAAACAAAAATAAAACAAATGAAAATGGCACGGACACTATTATTGGTACTAACCATGTATACATGAAAAGCAAAGTGTTTGGACTATGAAATAAAGCATGGCTGATGCCATTTACTTATGTCCATTTCAATTTATTTCATGGGTAATTGGGTTTCTTTGGGAAAGTGGAGGAGTATTTGTAGTTTTGGCCACTTTGGTGTGTGTGTGTGTGTGTGTGTGTTTGTAAAAATATAAATTTGTGATGTTCTGGTTTAAGTTGGACAGTTTCTCTAAAAAAAGTCCTCTACTAAAGTCCTCTGATAGAATGTACTGTCGTGCACAATGGTTGTAGACAGATTTGAAAAATATACTAGCAAGGAAATTTCAGTGACAGCAAGTAGTTCTGGATTTGTCGTGACCATTTTTATTTTATATTGAATGACACAAATACTTAATTGTTCTACATTTAATAAAAATTCACTGCCTATGAGAGAACACATTGTCTCATAAATATTGATATAACAGTATCTTTGTAACTCAGGCTATGATTTCATGCATCTGATAAAAGCATCATAGCTTATGAAAGCTTCAGCTAGATTAAACTTGATCATTTAAAAAATGTAATAAGAATCATTTGTTATTGAAAGGAATGGAGAACGTCTATTTGCAACTACTTAAAATGAAGTAAGAAATGACACCTACCTTATTTGTTGCATCAATAAATTTTACTCCTTTATAAGAGACAGATAGAACAATAGTAGGAACTTTCTTCATTTGTTCAGTAGACTTCTGAAATTAAAAACAAACATAAAAATTATGAATTGGGGAACTCTAGTAATTTCCTTTCTTCTCATTGAGATAAATAATACCTTACCTGCTATGGTTGTGTAGTGCTTCAGTCAAAAGACAGAAGATGTTTCGGAGCAAATAGACCAGTATTGTGGTAGCTATCTGCAACAAACTAAACCAAATCTGCTTTTTGTTATGATTATGTGGCAGATGTGAAAGATAGCCATACAGTTCCCCCCAAAAGATGTGCCTGCTTTCAGGAACTGCATACAGGCACTACTTTTGAGCTTTTGTTCATTCAAAGCACTTGCTTTCTTTGCATCTGAAGCACTGCACACCTTTTACCCATTGTAGCTGTACGAAAATAGCTAAAGTATACCCACCAAATGCTAGAGGGGAAAAGGCTCTGTCTTAATTTATTTAAAAGTATGTGTGGAGGCAAGAAGATAACAAAGAACTGAATGTATTTGCCCTGGTCATGTAAGTTAACAGCAGAAATATTTGAACCAAAAAATAACAATTATAACTGAATCAACATATTACTATTTGGGGGCTTACATTAAAATGTTTAATTTCTAGGTCTGCAAAGTTTATCATTTTGTAATTTATTTTTTTCTAAGGCATCTGCAATTATTTGCCATTTAACAATTTATGATAAATAAAAACAAAGCATTTAAGAAGAGATTCAGACACCCATTTGTCTTAAATAGTACAGGTTTCCTGCTTGAGCAGGGGGTTGGACTAGAAGACATCCAAGGTCCTTGCCAATTCTGTTATTCATGTCTTTAAAATATATTTATTTTAGCAGAATAAGCACCTGATAGTGAAATTTCTGAGAAAGAAGCCTTTTGGTGTAAAGTCTGACAGGTGTTGGGAGGTTCTCCACTGTCATTTACACCAGTCTTTCCCTATTATTATAAAACCATGATATTTCTGAGGACAAAGAGTGGCATTTCAGATTTATGCTTTGTGTCACTTTTACTGTTAAAAGACCATTTTCATGGCACCACCATTCAGGGATGATCTTCAAGGGCAGGCTTCACTTTCTCTGGGTGGACTTTACCCAGGAAAGAAAATTAGTCTAAAACAGACATGTCAAACTTGCGACATCACGTGACTTTGCGCAATATATCAGGATGGTTTTGCCATTGCTGGCAATGGGGTGGGTGCGGCTTCTGCATGATGCATCCGGCTCATGGGCCGGCAGTTTGACACCCCTGGTCTAAAACATTCCATGACTCCTGGTCACCTTTCTAGATTACATATTTAATGAAGTACAATGTACCCACTCTTTCTTTGCATTTTTAAAAAATACAAAACATTATTATTGATCATATTATACAAAACAATGAAGAATTGCGGAAATCTGTCGGGAGAGCTTTAGAGATAATTTTATATAGATATATTATATAAGAATTTCTATACAAGAAAGTAGCAATTAGTAGCAATTAGTGCAGGTTCGCATCCCACCAGGCTCAAGGTTGACTCAGCCTTCCATCCTTCCGAGGTAGGTAAAATGAGGACCCAGATTGTTGGGGGCAATTAAGCTGACTTTGTAATAATGCCGCTTGGGGTGTGTGTGAAAGCCCTAATAAGCAGGCATATACATAGAATGAAGGCTACTGCTAAGCTTGTAAGCCGCCCTGAGTCTACGGAGAAGGGCGGGATATAAATGGAATTAAAAAAAAATTGTTTGTTTAAAATATTTATAATTTACCTAATTAAGGCACTGCAAAATAACTACCTGCAAAATGAGTAAACAATCATCAGATCAACAAAATGATATTAATATACAAGCACAACAACTTATCTCACCCCAGATACTTCTGAACCAGAACTCCAGCAACCTCAGCTAACATAGCCAAGCCTAACTTTATTCTGGAATCATTGGTTGAAACTCTTATGATGATGATACAAGCATTCATGCTTACCAGCATGTGTGAGCAAAGGCTAAAGGAGAACATCATTAGTAATTACAATTTCCCCTCATAGATAAGCTTCTGGCTATGGAAGTGAATCAGATGTTGGAAAAGTAAGTAAGCTTATCCAGAAGGAAAAACTTAGATGTCCAGAAGCCAGTGCTATGGTTTGAGTACAGGTGGAAAAGTCTGCATGTCAGACGTCTCTTGCAATTATATGTTTGATGCATTATTAAAGGGAAAAGAAGATCATGTCCACTGGCATGTTGAGTTACATAATAAAACATTCAATTCTGCACTGCTCAAGGAAGATGAGATAATGAAGCAGCCTACCAATCAACATCCTCAGTGAGAAGAGGTACTCTTGAACAGGTAACATGATGACATCCCATCTCTCAAGTTTGGGTTCAAGGTTGAGGGAACAGTATGACTTTCTTAAGGTAATTTCCTCTTGCTGAATTTCCCTCGCATATCTCATTCATGCTTAATACCATTAGAAATTATCTTCCCACCATCCAATGGCCATACGTGGATGATAATGACAGATGAGTGTTATTTCTCAGGCAGCAGCTCATCTGGAGCAAATGTTCAGCAACTTATGTTGTGATTCAGTGTCAGCCTGTGATACCAGCAGCTGAGTCTGATGATTCTGAAGAGGAGGAGGGGTTTGGAGAGCCTTTGGTGTCAGAGGGAGGCTCTGATGCACTGCAGGACTCTCAGCCTGGCCCCTCCCGTCATGTTCCTCATCAGACTCAGCCGTGTGAGCACAAGGTATTGGACATAGATGATTCACAGCTGGATCTATTCAGGGACGCTAGGAGCAGGAGGCAATCCAGCAGAGTAGAACAGAGAAAGGCAATGAGGCAACTCAGTGGGAGGAGGAGAAGGCAATGAGAAGCCACGCCTTGGGACTGCTGATAAAAGGGGAAGGTGTGGGAGGTGCTGGTTGTTGAAGGCAACTGTTTGAAGATCTTCTGCTAGAGTCCTGGTCTGTTATTCCTGTTTAACTCTTGTCTGAACTTTTGGTTTAACTCTTGTTTGAACTTTTGATTTCTTTGTGAATAAATTTGGTTGGGTTTTTCCAGCCTGTTGACTGTAAAAAGGGGTTGTATTCTGACTCGTGACTGTTGTTTAATGATTTATCCCCTTGCTAAGACCCCTGTGCCTGGCCTGTATAAGCGGATACTATCACTGTTAACAGCCTTTGCCAGATAGCAGAGCTCATGAAAGTACCTTTTATCATCCAGAAGTACCTTTATTTGCATGCAGAGAAGATTACAGCAAACAAGATGTGGTAGATGATGAATGGGTGGTATTCCAAGGTCAAAAGACAGTAATGAGACCTACTGTGTCTGCATGTTATGGTGGGAGTGAAGCACAGAGGAAGAAAGAGCAGGAAGTACGTCCCAGAATGGGAGGGGTGAAAGTATGGAGTTAAGGAGGAAGAAATACATCACAAAATGGGAGGGATTGGCTGACCACATTAGCATAATGTTGTAATTCCCCCAAACAACCACGTGGTGGCGGCACGATATGCATTACATAGTTCTGACGTGACAGCACAGGTTGTCCCTGACATTTAAACAGGGCTGGTTGTAGGTTGGAACAGAACAACCTATGCTGGGATGAGTCACCAGCTTATGTTATCTAAATGATCACAGACTAGATAGAGATCCATAGATCATTTAAATATTTCTGTTGTTACTTTAGAACCTGAACTAAAGTACCCATTGCCATCCATCTAAAGCCCAACTACCCACCCTTATCTCCTATGCCAGTGTTGCTAACTTGGATGAGTAAGATGGGCATGGTGGCTTTCATATCATATATAGCACATCTCGGAAAAATTAATTCAGTGAAGCCTAAGCATGAGAGAGCTACTGATGTAGTCGCTAAAGTACTGAGCTAGAAATTAGTGATAGTAAGTTCTAGTCTTCCCATAGGCATGAAAGCTACCAGGCTACCTTTGGGCCAGTAACTGTTTCTCAACCAACTCATTGCACAGGATTATGGTTATGGAGAAAATAGAGGGATATGGGGATCTTATTTCTAACTATCTCTAATGCCCTCCCCCCAAATTCCCATGATTCTTCATTGTTTTGTATGAAATAATAATCATTATTTACACCAATGTGAATTGTATGAACTAAAGGTGGGATATAGATCTGGTAATAATAATAATGTAACCTTTTTCAAATTATAGGTTTGTCTCCTGTAATCATTTGGAAGAGTAATGGTTTACTCACCCTCATCTTTGCACAGGCATCTTGTGTAGATTCTGTACCTCTTAATTCTTTTACCAGCATAGAACCTAAATACTGGATACAGAAATAATTTGCTTTCTTTAGTTAAGAACAGTGTAAATAATCTAAATTTTGAAGCAGAATTTGCTATTCCGTTTTTTGTACTGAATAATCATGACGTTCTCCAAATATTCTGAAGAACTGCCTAACTGATGAATGGATCTGAAATGGTAAAATTGTAACTTTTTTGTAATGTTTGAGCAAGGTGTCTTTCTCTCCCCTGGTCCTTTCCCTTGCCTCATCTTCAACCAGTTTTGTTCCCCACTTTTGTTCTCCTTCCTTGTATAGCTACCCCATTTGGCCAATTAATAAACCCCAAAATATCCTTTTCAGTCATGTCAGTGCATACAGTAACCCCCAGGTGAGGTTAGCCCCATCCCTACCAGCTTTCCAGAGACATGTTTTTCCAGCAATCATTTCCAGAGTAGGGACCTTGCAAAATAGTTGAATTATGCTTAAAATGTGTTTATTTTTCCTCAATCTTGATTTTTTTGTTTAATTTTTTATAGTTGTCTGTATTTGTTTTTAACTGTTTTGTTGTATATCACACAAAGTCACTTTTCTGAGAAAAGCAGATATGTAAATTTGCTAAATAAATAATACATCCCACTATCTCTCCCCCAAATATATACTTTTAAAATTTTATAATTCTAAAACTTTGGAAGAATGTTCATAGTACTGGAAATTCTTATGGAATTTCTTTAGTCACACAAGGAATACAAGTAATCCTCGACTTACAACCACAATTAAGCTCAAATCCATTATTGCTAAGCAAGACAATTGTTAAGTGAGTTTTTGGTCCTTTTATGACCTTTCTTTCCACAGCTGTTAAAGTGAATCATTGCAGTTGTTAAGTTAGTAACATGGTTGTTAAGTGAATCTGGCTTCCCCATTGTCTTTGCTTGTCAGAAGGTTGCAAAACGTGATCACATGACCCCGGGACACTGCAATGGTCATAAATACATGCCAGTTGCTATTTGTCCAAAATTCTGATCAAGTGACCACAGAGATGCTGCAATGGTTTTAACTGTAAAAAAAGGTCATGTCACTTTTTTCAGTGCCACTATAACTTCCAACAATCACTAAACAAATGGTTGTAAATCGAGGACAACCTGTACCCTGTCACTGCTACTGTTTATATTAGGGAGAGAAAATAATTAGCCACCTTGTTAACAATCCAATTTCCTCCCCTTAAGTTGAGCAATTTTCAGTTGTTTGCAGAGAAATATTCTGTTTGACTGACTTACAAATGCTTTGTAATCACATGATTGGAAAATGAGTTTCTCTGGATGATGCTGCCAGTATTGTACTGGCGTTGATCCTGTAGCTTCATTAGGAGGCCTCAATGTAATAGAGGGTTCACCCCAGTCTCCAGTCTGAAAATAAGACACATTTCCAAAACAAAGTAAGCTATAGGAAGATTAGCCAGCAATAATGCTTTTCTTTATTTGTAATCAATTTCTATTGACTGATACTGCATGTGTCATAAACTAATAAGCTAACTTAGGAAAGCTATGACATTTCATATTACAATACTATGTTTCATCTGAATTTTCTAGCAAAAACCAAGTAATATACAAAATACATTAGCATTATTTAAAGGAAATTATTACTGAGAGCTAATGGTTAAGACAACAGGTTAGAAATTGTGGAAGTTGTGAATTCAGGTTCTGCCCTAGGCTCAAAGCCATCTGGGAAACCTTGAGCTAATCACTTTCTCTCAGTCCTAGGAAGGAGGCAGTGGCAAAATACCTCTGAAAAACCTTGCTAAGAAAATTGCAGAGACTTGTCCAGGCAGTCTCTGAGAATCAGGCATGATTGAATGGAAGGGGGCTAATTACTAACATAATATTTTACAGGAGAAACTAAAGACAGTTTCAGATACTTTACTGAAAATGGGAAATTCAATTAAACAAAGTACCTGAAAATAAACACCTACAGTGTTCACTACTGATATAACTACAACTAGGTTTGTTTTATGAAACGAAAATCGTACTTTGGCCAGTGGGACTTACTCCTAAGAAAACCTATTAGAACTATAGTATTGCACCCCCCCTTTAAGTATTTAAAAATAAATTCTGTCAATTTGCTAAGCATTAGAAATTAATATATTTACAGAAGAAAGAAATAAACATTTTAGTATAATTTTCTTAGGAGTAAGCCTCACCAAATAAAATGGAATTAATTTTGGAGCAAATCTGTAATTCACAAAACAATTACATTTAAAAGGCACTTACTAAAACAACACATTAAATTAAATGCTAAAAATAATTTCTTAGTCCATTTTTAAGTTCTTTGTTCCTGCTGAACTGTTCTTGCATGGACAGAAATGGCAACTAATCATTAACATTTTATTAATCTTTTTTAAACTTGAAAACATAACACATTAGCAAAAGCAACAGAAAAGCATAATTTTTAGTGAGAATTCCAGTCACAGAAAGTATTGCTTTAATTTCTCAAATCAGGACAGAGCAAACATAATAAGCATTATATACATATATACATATACATATACATATATGTATCTCCCACATCTATGGGCCACATTAAAGACAAAGACAGAAGTTTATACAGATCTACAGTGACAAACAGCACAAGATAAAGTTGAAGGTACCAAAATTTTCTGTTTGGTGGGGAAACCAAGCAGAACTTTAGAAACTCAAACAAACAGAAACAACTTTGTGCCAACATTGCTGTATTTTTAGTTGAAGGCTGACAGTAATGCAATTCATCTTTTCTTAAAAGTGCTTTAACAATATCTTGAATAATTATTTCAACATTTTCCAAATGAAAGTTTTTGGGGTTTTTTTTTAATAAGAAAAGTGATTAATAAGGCAGTAAGTGGGTAAGTCCCTACATCCTCTTTATCTTTCTTAATGCTGGGAAATGCCACTGCACTTGTGCAATATAGCAAATATCGGTATATGCATAGTAATGCACTTGTTAGCAAATACAGTCGTGGTGATGCAGTGGTTAGAATGCAGTACTGCAGGCTATTTCTGCTGATTGCCAGTTCCCGGCAGTTCGATTCTTACCAGCTCAAGGTTGACTCAGCCTTCCATCCTTCCAAGGTCAGTAAAATGAGGACCCAGATTGTTGGGGGCAATATGCTGACTCTGTAAACCACTTAGAGAGGGCTGTAAAGCACTGTGAAGTGGTATATAAGTCTAAATGCTATTGCTATTAATAGTATTCAATATTAATAATGTCAATTAATTCTAGATTGAATCCAATGTTAAACACATGTAATTGATTTTACAAAAGTAACTTTCTCTACCTTCCCCTTTAGCCAAGTTGAAAACATTTATGATTGGAACTCTGATTCCTAAGGTTAAATCCATCCATTTGTATGGATCTGTGTCATTCCAGGCTTTCTATTCAGCATAGCTACCAAAATGTATAAGTAGTATTTTACAGTCTTACAAAGGCTGCTGTGGGGGGAAGGGAGATGTAAAGCTGCTTCTGCAAAACCTGTTTCATTTGCCTAAATCTGGATTCCACTCATCAGAATTATCCATTTTGAAATATATTTGCCTTCTATAGAATACATTTCCCACATATATATTAGTGCTATTGTAAAAAAAAGATTTATAGGAGTTGGGCAAAAGTGTTCTGGGAGTGCCAGTCTATGGCACAATTATTTCAGCCGTATTATGCCACTTTATTCAGTTTCTCAACTTTAAAATGTGTGTTCAACTCCCAAAATTTTGGAGGCAGCCTATGGAATTTGTACTATATTCTTTCCTTTTTATTTTTCATTTCTTACCTCCTAACTCCATCACATGATTCCATTTCTGCTACTAAGATTGTCCCTTCTTCTTTGACTTCTCTATCTCTACCTCAGGTGTCTCTTTTACAGCATGCACTGTAAAAATGTTGTGCCAAGTGTTGGCTGTCTAATTCACACAGCAGAAGTCATGTTCATTTTAATTATATGGGAACAGAGAAAAAAAAATTCAAACTCTGAGGTAGGATGACAAAAGAAAATAATGGAGAGTAAGTGAAGTGGGACTATTTCTGCTGCAATATATTGTTGGCCATGTACCTATAAAGATAGTATCTGATCGGCCATGCTACTTGCCACTCATACATTGAGAACATTTCTTGAAAAGATTGCTATTTCACCAGTTGGCCAGGAGAGTAACACACACTGATGATAGACCCTGAAGACTGGAAGATCTGATTTGGAAATCTTTGGTAAATACTACCAAGTCCAACCCTTAATTAAGAGATACAAGTTGCATTACATCTGTAAGAAAGACTGTGAGACACCAGACTATGCTTAAAATTATTATTAAGCATACGAGGCAAGATGAGCAGCAATCAAATCAAATAAATAAATACATTTAATCTGCCCATTAGAATTATTTGAGTTTGCAATTTTTCACACACATTTATATACTTCAATAATTAGAACTGTTTGCAATAGTGGTGAATATCTGTAGCTTGGGTGTAGGATAAGGGTGAAGGTTTGTTCTTCAAGATTGTGGGTTGGGTTACAAACATTTCATTGCCAGGCTAGGTAACATCTTCAGTGGAGTTTAGGGGAAAATTAGAATTGTTTACAGAAACGGCAATTTAATATTATCAAGTATAAAAGATGCAATTGTACAGTGTTTTCTATTTGCTTTAATAATCTTATTAATGTCACTCAAAGAAATACGATTGCATTCAGAGGTTTTGTTTTTGCTTTTACTGGAAGGTCTATGGAGATTCTCAGTCATCCAGGTCATAGTTATCCCAAAGGTGCTTTTTCACAAGGTAACTGGAGTTCGTTGTTTTTCTTTGAAGATGTTTTACTTTTCATCCAAGAAGCTTCTTCAGCTCTGACTGGATGATGGGGAATGGAAGGACTTATACTTCTTGCAGACAGCTGGTCATTTGCGTTCTTTTAGAGAGTCGTTGAGGCCATCTGGAGGTTTGTCTGTGTCCTCAGGGTCACCTGAGTAGTGCAAATGGATGTGGAGCCTTTTCTTGGAA
Source organism: Vipera berus (assembly GCF_964194415.1). NCBI lineage: Eukaryota > Metazoa > Chordata > Lepidosauria > Squamata > Viperidae > Vipera > Vipera berus. Next base: position 57,035,207 of record NC_138208.1, read on the forward strand.
CTGCTGAAAGGACTGTGTTGTAGACTGGAGATAGATAATGTTGTATCCATCCCCCTCTGTTTTGACATAGATGGCCTCTTTGACCCCTTTCAAACCAGTGGTCCTCTCTATCCAAAATGTGGACTTTGTTGTCTTTGAAAGAGTGGCCTTTGTCTTTTAAATGCAGAAATGTCTGCATGTTTAAACTCCAGTTGTCTCGTGAAAAAGCGCAGCTTCGGGATACTTTTACCGGAATAACTTTTCAAGGCTGTATTTTGAAAGTTTAAAAATCCAAAATCAGAGATGGAAAGGCTTCTCTCTCTACTGTAGTCCTCCCTGAGTCAGCCACAGAGCAAGGCAGGTAGCCCAGAGTCCTATAAAATAATGGTCCTCTTTTTCACTGAACTTTTCCTTGTTCATTTATAGCCAGCTGTATAGCCATGACTTAGATTTTTATTGCAGATAAGCTGCATAACTACAAGCAGATACAAGGGGGAAATTATTATTCAGGTATTACAAGAACGATATTCATAGTTTCCATTTCAAGAACTAAAAAGTGACAGTATAGCAAAGTAAAAGAAATCCAGTACCTGTCACATAGTATATACTGTAGATATGGACAGTCTACACAGCCCTATTAAAATGCTACATTTTTAAGGTTATTTATGTATTTATTTAATTTGTTTGCTGCCCTTCTCACCACTAGGTGACTATGGGTGGCTTACAATGTTAAAAAATACATAAACATTCATACAATAAGAGTAAAATACTATATCAGCTATAACTAAAAGATGGGGCGGAGGGAGAAAGATGAGCAGGGGGAGGATACCATTTTATATTTATAGCAAAAAGATCGAAATTCATATTAATTTTAAACCTACATTTATTTAGCAACAATCCTAAAGTCCTCTCAATGCTGATAGGTATTTGAAGAATGATTATCTTCTAGAAGAAGAAGGTATCACTAAGAGGACAAGAATTAATTATGATATTAGAAGTTCCTTGGCTATCCAGGAAAAATCCATTCTACTGATGCCAATTTATATTATTCCACCTGAATTGTGTTAGAAACTCTGATCTGTTGGGGAGCCATGAATCTATTAGATGTAGAATCTCTTATTCTGTGCTATGGCTCTCAAAATAGCTCAGTCACTGACATTCCCATTTTCTTTTCAATAAATAAAATAAAATATGGATGCCTCCTACTTCACACTTTGACAGTGAAAAAATAAGATACTGAATATAACATCTGTTTTACTTTCTGGTCTTTCCTTCTCCAACCTAAATTCTTTATTGGGACAAGGAAGCAAATGTAGGAATCAATTCTGATAGCATTGCCCTTTCTTTTCAATTTTAATACAGGTAGTCCTCAATGTACAACCACAGTTGAGCCCAAACTTTCTGTGGCTAAGCGAGTCAGTTAAGTGAATTTTGTCCCATTTTATGACCTTTCTCACCACAGTTGTTAAGTGAATCGCTACTGTTGCTAAGTTAGTAATACAGTTGTTAAGTGAATTTGGCTTTCCCATCAACTTTATTGATCAGGTCACAAAAGTTGATCACATGACCTCAGAACACTGCAACCATCATAAATATGAGTAAGTTGCCAAGAGTCTGAATTTTTATTCTGTGACCATGGGGGAGGCTGCAATGGTCGTAAGTGTGAAAAAATAGTCATAAGTCACTTTTTTCAGTGCTGTTGTTACTTTGAATGGTCATTAAGCAAACTGTTGTAAGTTAAGAACTACCTGTACTAAACAAGTTATCTTTAATTCTTCGCATTAATAAATATCATATAATAAAATTTATTTTCATACTATGAACAGTCAATATTGGTAGTGTTAAATGAGAAGTAATGTACTGTGGCTGTAAAAATGGACAGATATTTACAGGATAATTTTCCGCCTTTTGCAAAACTAGATTTAGGTTATAATGAGAAGTTATTTCCACGTTTTGTCTCATTATACTAATATATTTCCATTGGAAAAAGTGTATGTGTATGACCAGAAGATCTGGTACCTTATTTGCACATAAATAAGGAAATTTTAAGATGGGTAACAGGGACCAGTTGCAGCTCACAGGGACAGTCTTAAGGCTGACATACAATATATATCTCAAGAGAGTCTGATATTGCTTCAAGACAATTTCTTTTATAAATCTGAATGCCAGCCATTTAAAAGTAAATATGTACTATGAAGTACACTGTGGTAACTATTTTTGGCATTTGGAGAAAAAGTCTTGACAGACTAGAAAGGGGACTATTCTGGGTGGTAAACAACCAAGGCACATAATAGTGTCAAATTGCAGAATGTATGCAGTTTAAACCTGTTGTCTTTAAAGGTGAACAAAGATAACTCTACCTGAAACAAAAATTGAAATACAGATAAAAGAATTGGGGGGGGGGGGGAAATCAGACATTGCACACTGCAGCACTAAAAATTGTATCCAGTTATATCCTCATCTTTCAAACATGTTAATTGCACATTGTGAAAAACAAATATATAACAGAATCCTGGAAATTACTAGAAATACACACTGCCTGCTGAATTCCAAAAAGCAACGCACCTATGTCAACAACAAAACAGCACAATGAACAGCAATGCAGTGACAACATAACCATTTATTAACATATCTTACATTATGAACCTGATGGACTGCTGAGTAAGGATATCCTGCATTCTGGTTGGTCCATATTTCACAGACAGAAGACTGCTAATATAAATAGAAAACTGTATCTCATCTTGTAAATTATAATAATCCCTTAAACAAAAGAAGAATTAAAACATTGCACAGAGCATAAAATGTAATTGCAAAAAATTAAAAGAAAGAACTTTATTTTATTGGAGTTGTCAATATTTTTAATGTAATTGCTGTTAAAACAATTACAGAACATGAAAATACAGCATAATCCAGTTCAGAACAATGAAATTATTCCGATTATGGATTAAAGCTTTCACTGCAGAGAAATCCAGTTTTCCTGTCATATTCCAGTTTTTAATTTCTATTCTGTAGCTGAACAGTTTTCCAATATAAAGGAAGGAAGGAAGGAAGGAAGGAAGGAAGGAAGGAAGGAAGGAAGGAAGGAAGGAAGGAAGGAAGGAAGGAAGGAAGGAAGGAAGGACTTAAATCATCAAATAAATTATCAAACAAATGTCACGGCTGAGCAAAAGGCATTAACATTTGGGATATTGAGTGCAGTACAACAAGCAAAACTTCAGCTGTTTTAATTGTGAAGTCACCAAAAGGGAGGAGAGCTCTTTGGAATAGATCACCACACCTTATCTGTTGCAATAATTAGCAGCAAAAACTGCACTCATAGTTGTAAAATAACACTTCAAATGCTACAATTTGTTGAAAGTATAATTACAGCCAGTCAGGAAAGATCCCAGTGCAGTAACTGTGTCAAAAAGAACAGAAAATCATTTTCTATCATCAGACAGCAGCTCCTGATGTATTTTTCCTTATTTGGAGACCACAACTGAGTCCAAGATAATAGTTCATAGTAGCCAAGCATTTAAAGCACCAGATATAGTAGCTACCTGCAGTCTCCTGAGTGGGCAACAATGAAAGGCCTTAAACAGATGAGAAATGCAACTGCATTCTTTGGATGTAGCTAGCAATTAATACATCAATAACTCAACCACAGTGTGCAGAGCACAGCCATCAGTTAAGACAAAGAGCACAAATATAATACTGGTATTTAAATAAAGCCTAGATTTCAAACAGACACAGCTTCCTGTGAGAATACAGTATCCCACCTAAAATGCATTTTCGTCTTTGAAATCTGAGCTCCTTTCACTGATAAATTATATCATTACTAAAATTCTGATGTTGGAGACTGGCTTTCTCTGAAAGAATCCTACAATTCAATATTAATAATTTGTATCACAATCAAGTAGTTATTATTATTCAGCAAAACAGGAACATCACCACCGAACAGTCCAAACCGTTTACCAGTTACACAAATCAGGTAACTGGCAATTAAGTATTGCATTATATGTAATTTGGTAAGGTTGTGAAGTGGTTGCTTCTTCAATACGTTTTGGAAAATGAAGAGCAAGGGTATCAAGCGTTATCTGGATTTTAATCTGGGCAAAGTTTGGAATAGGCTAGAGGCCTTCTGAGTATGGAGGAAAAAAATAACAAGGCAGAAAAAGTCTGTGGACAAAAAGTAGATAAACGTACAAGATTCAGCAGTTCTCCTCAAGGAATAAATCTGCTGAAAGCATAGCCTAAATTTGTACTTTATAATGTGCAAGGGGACTGCTTCAGAAGGACTGATGGCTTGCAGAATCACATAGTTTCTCAGTGTTTGAAATAACACAAAATGTTAAGTGCAAATGCCCTATTAGCCCAATTTCAATACTCATAGCTAGTTATGGGGGTCACACAACAAAGGTAGCATGGAGACATGGTAGCTAGATCATCACAAAAAAGGCATTTCAGATTCTACCTCTAATAAAAAAATTCAATTGCCTTTCAGACAGCTGTTTGCTACTTTTAGCATTATCAGATTCTTTTTCCAAAAATAAATAAATAAGAGATTTGAAATGTTCCTAAAGAAGATCTAGTAGGATTCTGAAAATAACTTACTCTGACAACACTCATGCCCAGGGGTTTATTTTACTCCTTAATTAGTTCTCTGTCTTGTAATGTTTCAATTACTAGATACGAGAATTTTGCATAAGAAAAACTAAACTATGGATGAAAAAGGGTTTAACACTTGCTATTTCTATTGGTAAGGAACACTATATTGAAGCAGCACCCAAGGTAGCTTTGCATACAAGTGCCAAAAGTGAATTGTATTCTCTAGGCATAATCAGGGCAACAGCATCCAAGGAACTCTGGTCCAAAATGAAAAATATGTGAAATATGTGAAAACACTTTAAATGCCTGTTTTATAAACACAATTAAAAACTGGAGAGAAGGACAGGGTGTGTCCTATGTTGAGTAAAGCATAATTTTTATCCTTTTGCTTCAGGATGAGAGAGGGTTTCAGAGTTTGAATATACACAATTTACTGATATTGTAGCCTGGGAGGTCAGAATCTGCCACCCTCCCATGTTGCGGATACTTCACCCATTTTAAGCATTCCACAGCTGTTATTTTGGTAACAACAGACTCTGTAAATACTTATGCATAGCCTCTCTGTTTTGACCTAGATATCTCCTCTGAAAATGAGGCTCTAGATTATGCATAATTTCTTTCTTTAGCTTCTTGAACTTAGAAGGAAAACAAGAGACAACCTAGCAATGCCAGTTTACTTCTAAAATTATTGTACTTCTAAAATTATTGTTTCAGCTGCAAAATACTGCAAAAGACAAAGCATATATTACAATATCTTCTTTCAAAATCTGTTAGTGTGCTGTTGTATTTTGTAAATAGAGAACCAGAAGAGTTAGAAATCAGCTAAGACAAAAAGGAGTTGAAAATAATGACTACTGAATTGGATGGCTCTATTAGGTATTTAATATCTAAATAAAAACTGAAGAATAAAATAATCAAGGGAATGTATCAGTATAGCAATATTTTCTGTATGTAAAAATTGTTCTGATTTCCAAGTATTTATAACTAAGTTAAAAAGTGACCTAGAAAATAATATTAAAAAAATTAAATGAAGGAATAATAAATGCCAACTTGTCAAATATATTCTTAAAATTAGGAGCAGCTAGTTTCCAGGTTAAAAAAAATCAAGTTTTTGGATAGCTTGAATATAATCTTTAATAGGAAAAAAGCTTAGTTCCATAAATTATAGTTTATACTTTGTATTTGGTCTTGAGCAGGATAAAATTTCAACTTACTTCAAGACTGATAAACTAAGTGCTGATATATTAAATCATCAGTTCAGTAGAAAGCAACACCTGTTCTTTGCTGATCTCAAACTTCTAAGCAGTGCCATAACTAGATAGTATTTGGATGGATGTCCCAGATATGTAGCTAAATTGAACATTAAAAAAAAACTACCCCTTATAGTGCCATGAACTCCCTGTGGATTAAATGCAAGTCAGAAAAGTTTTTAGCTTTGTTTTCATTCAATAATTTAATATGTAGAGAACTATAAAATAATAGACTTTAGGAGAATGAGTTTATGAATTCTTGTGCAGCCATATGCTACTTATGCATAACTTTGTAATTCTAATCCTAAACAACATATATTATATTTCTTCTCTGGCACTTGTCAAACAAAATTCTACAAATTCATAAAATAAATTCTTGGATTAAGACGAAAAGGGATTATTTTAACTACAGAAGTTCACTGTGTCAAATCCACAGGATTCAGAGTGATGCCTGCAACCTGAACAATGTTTTTAAAAAATACAGAGACCATATAAGATCATGTTATTGGTATTAAAAAAAATAGACAGCATTCAACATACGAAATCAAGAGCTTCCTCATATCTGGCCAGTTATATCAATTAGCATAAATCCATCTGATACAAGTCAGGAATATGAAGGAGATATGATTTTTTTTCCACATCTTAGAACAGGGGTGTCAAACTGCTGGCCCACGGGCCGGATGCATCATGAAGAAACCACGCCCATCCCATTGCCGGCAATGGCGAAAAAGCTTCGAGATGTCGCGAGTTTGACTTGTCTATCTTTGCCTTTTCAAGCTTAGCAAAAAGTAACATTGTTGTGAATACTTATGGATGGATCTGTTTTTCATTCTAAGTTATAACAAAGAAAATAATAACAAAACCTCTACATTGCAAACAGGTCTCCCTAAATTGTTAATTTGCCAAGACAATGGGACAAAAATATTATTCTTGAGAATTTTATTATGGTATAAAATCACTTATTTTGGCCATGTCATGCAGGGGAATTCACTGAAGAAAGCAATTACATTGGGAAGAGTTAGCAGTAATAGGAAACCAGGCCGCCTAAGAACACGAGGACTGGATACCATCAAAGCTGAGACCAGTCAGAGAATAGAAAAACTCAAATAAGCTTTGCAAAACTAGAAGATGTGGAGAGACCTGGTCCATCAAACTGCCCCATAGAATTGCCAAGAGTCAGACACAATGGAATGGATAACATCATCTTCATAAAATCAATATTTATACACTGACACCTTCACATGACAAGAAAAGTATTTTCTTTTAATATATGAATAATTTTTAAATTACTTCTAACTAATCTGTCTTTTGGATACAAAAAATATCCCGGAGGGCTTTAAAAGTCATGTCCATATCATATTCAAACTCTTTTAACTGCTGTTCTTTTAAAGTAAGCATTTTTAATAATGTATTTTCTCTGCAGTTTTTAAAGCTGTCTTATATTCTAGACAGATTCTTCCAGTACTTTCAGCTAGTTAGTAAAAAGAAAATCCAATTCAGCAGGAGAAAATAAACTGTTCTTTTGAAAACTGAGAGATAAAAGACAATAGAATCAATGTTAGGGTCACAGCAAAGTTTACTTGAACAAACATTGGATGTCAAGTCAAGTTACCATCAAACTTTGTGACCTCAACTGTCTTCACATTTGTTTAAGGTGTTCATAGTTTCGAATGGCTACAATATGGTTCATGATAGGACATCTGTCATTCTATGCACCACCAGAGAATAACTTACATAATCCAAAGGCAGTTTTGCAAATAGGAACTCAAGTATACTATCATTTAGATTGAAATCTTGAACATTTTTGATCATATACCGTATATGTTTGCTTTACTGTCATTAATGGACTAATCATGTCTAGTTTAAGACTAGAAAATATTTATATGTTACATATATATATATATAAAATAAATTTAAAAACTGGAATCCCAGGTGTAGACATTTGAAGTTAGTAAAAATAAGAACGATGAACTCCGGGATATAAGAGAAAATTCTTCTTTATTGCTGAGCTTTCGTCAACAAGCTGTTGACATCATCAGAGCAAGTGTATGTACTGACTCCCTTATCATTCAGCCCTTGCTCTGATGATGTCAACAGCTTGTCGACAAAAGCTCAGCAATAAAGAAGAATTTTCTCTTATATCCCTTATAAAAATATTTCTATCAAAAAAACATTTCCCCTGGCAAAGGTGGAATTTTACAAATTAGCTGTAAATTTGCTAAATAGTAAAACTACAGTAAATGCAAAAATAATGGAAATATTCCAGAACTGAATAGATTTTCAGAGCTGATGAATTGATAAGGAACAAATTTACTGAAACACAATATTCTTAACTAAACCTATGTCTTATGAAAGCTTAGCAGTTCCCTTAGGATGATGGGATTTTATTTTTGAAGTTGGCTACACTTCTGCTGGCTGTCCATTGTAAATTTTTTATCCAAATTATTAAAAAAATAGTTTAAATTAAAAAAAACTAATTGAGAAATTATTTCCATCTTTTTAAAAATATTGATTTTTAAAAAATACAAAAGCTATCACAGGTTCCCTACATAGCCTCAACAATCAAAAATTCTGAACTTCATTTAGTTCCAACAATTCACAAGAAATTCATAAGATATGGTCACTATATGTCCCAAGTGATTTTCAGCTGTACTAGTCTATTTCACAGGTCTTAAAAGTCTTTTCCTATGTCAAGAAAATATTTCCCTTTCCTTGATAACCACAGCATACTCAGACAAATTTAAAGAAGTCCATCTCTCTATTATAAGTAGAGTATTCTGTGATATGCATTCCTGAATACAAAAGTCATGTAGGCAGCAAAGAACAGGTTCATTCTACAGCTTGTGAAATCTGTTTGGGCTAGAGCATTTTAGATGATTTATATGATCTAAATTATTTCACAGAGAAGAACAATACTGTATTCTATAATAACTTTTATTCTCCTTAGGTAGTAAAAACTACATTATACATAGAAGAGTGAAACATATTGTATGTTTGAATCAGAATAAATCATCATGATAATCACCACCACACATCACTATTAACTACCACTATCTCAAGGAAGAAAAGAAGAATGAAAACAAAGCAAAATGGGTCAGTGAAATATTCAGGGAGTGTTGAAATATCAATGGGAAGAGCAAAACCAGAGGGGAAGGCAGTGTGGAAGAGGATATGGCTTACTGAATGAACCATGTTGTTGCGCCTCTGACTTGTTTCCAGACTAGCAGTTATCACAGGGGTCAGCAACCTGAAACAGTGAAAGAGCCACTCGGAACCGGTTCCCTCACAAAAGGAAAAACTGGGAGCCGCAAAAAAGGTGTGCACATGCGTGTACATGCACGCATGCGCAGAACAGGGTTTGACTGAAGAGTGGAGCCAAGGCGAGATATGCACCTACCCTGCATATTTGAATTGATTGGTTGAACTTTTTCAGTCCCACTTTTTTTTTTGGACTGCACATGGCAGAGGACTGGGAGCCGCAGGAGATGGCTGAAAGAGCCGCATGCGGCTCCGGAGCCGCGGGTTGCAGACCTGTGAGTTATCAGATAGCCTAACTGTATCATTCAGACAAAGGAGAAATAGGTTTTGCATCATGAACAACAGAAAGTAGTTCTATTATTCAAAAGCAAGCAGATTTAGTTTTCATTTTACACATTCATTTTATTCACATATCCCAGATACAAATAACTGTAAGTTTACAGAATTCTATAAAGCACTGGTAGGGGAAAGTGTACTTGTCTGAAAAGAATTAAAAGGATTAAAAAAATAAAAAAAAACAAGAAGCAAATTCAGCTGAAAAATCAAACACCAATTTCTGAAAGATAATGCTAGAGAAACAAATGTTTAAAAATACCTTTCTAATGAACATGGAATTTTCCAACTTTACCTGTGCCATTTGTCTTTCCAGTTTTGACCGAGGAATATCATCAAAATAGCTGTCATTTCTTCTTCTCCTTGCATCTCCCTGCATGATCATGTGTGGTATATCCAGGGAACCACCAGTAGTGTAAGTGCTTTGGCTGAGTGAAGGAGACAACTGGGGAGGAGTGTGATTACCACTGGGTTCCTACATCAAATAGAAAGAAAGTGGAAACATGAAATAAACACTATTGTCAATACTCTAGCACAGTGTTTCTCAACCTTGGTAGCTTGAAGATATGTGGACTTCAACTCCCAGAATTCCCCAGCCAGCACATTGTCCACGTATCTTCAAGCTGCCAAGGTGGAGAAACACTACTGAAGCTAAATGTGCAAGAACACCTGCACTGTTCAATTCATATTAATAACATGAACAAAAACACTCTGGGTATACTCAATTCTGGGTAAACAATAGTTCCATTACTGGCCAGTGTTTAGAAATATAGGAAATTCATAAACTTTAAACTGACAATGATAATTCAATAACTTGAATTCTCACTTCTTACAGAATTTAAGGATCTTTCTTTAAATATTACCATAGCTACACATATAAGACATTATTAGCAAAACTATATACATAAAAGAAGTCACATACAAAGGAATTACCTGTATGGCTGAAAAGACTGTTTTCCAGAAGGAAATCATAAAGCTATTAGTGATAACAATGATTGCTCTTCAAGCACCTGAAGAGTTTTCACAGATCAAATAGTGCCACAGCATGTAGGACATGAAATAAGACACTTATGAACAGCTAGTAAAATTTCCGTTTAACAATATATCAGTTTTTAAATGCTCCCAATGAAAGTGATTTGTCAGTTGATTCAGTGTCATTATGGGCAAGCAGTGAGATCTCAATACATGTGAAGGCTGGAGATGTTACTGAATATATTTAAAACTGGTTTTCTACATGGGTCAAAACTGACCACATGCCTAAATAACCCTTCCAATACAGGTAGTCCTTGGCTTACAACTATTTGTTTAGTGACTATCTGAAGTTACAATTGCACTGAAAAAAGTGACTTATGACCTTTTTGCATAGTTATAACCACTGCAGAAAGAGTAATCTGTAATCTGTAATAGCTTTCTTTATTATTTGAACAGAAGTAGTAATTAAAAGCAAATAAATCTCTTTCCAATCTCCATAAAAATAAAATTGTATTTATATAACAGACAATTGTTTATATAATTAATAAGTTTGTACCACATAATCATATTAAAATATCAGGGTAATCATGAAATATCAGCTAATGAAATAAGAAAATAATGCTTTATGGCTTGGCAGTACATAGATATTAAATAAGGATCACAGTACTACTACTACTACTACTACTACAACTACTACTAATAATAATAATAATAAAGTTGGAAGGGACCTTGGAGATCATCTAGTCCAACCCGCTGCTCAGGCAGGAAAGAAGACTTGACTTTAACTGAATATTTAATACTGTGCACAAAAAATTCTAAGTAGTTATGTTAATGCTTAGTGACTTCCCAATTGGACTATTGTAACATACCCTACATGGAACCGCCCTTGAATACAATCCAGAAGTTATAACTGGTCCAGAATGTAGTAGTGAAAGCAGTGTTCGGTGTCCCTTGATTTGCCCATCTTCTACCACCCCTGTGTGAACTATACTGTCATCTTGTATCTTTCGTAACGCAAGTCAAGGTGCTATTTAACACTTTTAAACTGGCATGGGGCCAGTTTATTTCTGAGACCACCTCAGAAATAAACTGGAAAAGAGCTGGCTCTTTTCCAAGCACTAGGATAGGCTCAGGTTGGAGGCCAGGTTTGGTCTGGGGATGGATGGATCAGACAAGAATTACTGAGGCACCAGATTTTGGTTTTATTGTTTGCATATTTTTTGTCTTGTTTCTACTGTTGTTGTGAGTCACCCGAAGTTTTACAATGGATTACCACTTAAATAAATAAATAAATAAATAAAAATAGTAAAGCTTGAATTTTGTGAATCATTTTGGCTGGTTTCTAGAGTTTTTTTTTTGATGTTTTTCATTATTTTTTGCCTGTTTCCAGGAAAAAAAACCATTCATGAAAGTGGATTCAATTTATGACTGCATGATTCACTTAATGAGTGTGTGATTCATGCTTAGGACTGCATGATTTGCTCAATGAGTAACATAAAAAGAGTTGAAAAATTGGGTCCAATCATGTGGTGTCTTGACTTGTGACTGAAATTTCAGTCCCAAATGTGGTCATAAGTCAAGGACTACCTGTATATAGCATTCTAGTAGCTAAATATGAGGATGCAATAAAATTAATAGGTGTTTTTTTAAAGCGCAAATTCTGATATTTTTCCTCCTCATCTCACAAAGCTCAAGCACCCTTACAGAAATTTACAAATGTAATAATTGTATAGTGGTAGATTTACTTATTAAATAATATCTATGTTGGAAGATACTATGACTTACAATGTATGCTTCAGATGTTACAAAGATTTGATGGAACCTACCCTGAGGGTGATAGAACGTGGTGGTTTCTGAGGTGGATCTTCGTGAAGTCTGTCTCCCAATGAGGCCAAAATGCGTTTTCTGTGGCCAAGCAAGCTTATTTTTAAAACCTGAAAAATAAATGTTTCAAAAATAATAAATCAATTAAGAACCTTTTATAGAAATATGTATAGCAAACTACGACCAGATTATTATCCATAATGTTTAAGTGCAGCATATATTTATACTTAAGAACATCTGCTTATGGAAAAACAGGTTCTGGTCCAGAATGTAGTGCAGGAAAAACAAGAAAAATCCAAGATACATACTGAGACAAAGGCTAACAGGTTGAAAAATGTGCCATGTCAGAAAGGCAAAGTAGTAACAACAGAGTTTTGAGGTTATTACCTGGATAAATAAGTACTTAGGACTATTAGGATCATTTTCACAAAAGAAGAGAAGTTGAAAAAATATAGAAGGGTATAAAACAGAATGATAATGTTGTGACTCAGGGCCAGCCGGTGGGTCCGGCAGCCGGCTCAGATGTATCGGATGACTCAGATGAGGGGGAGGAGGAGGGTGTGGAAGACGAACCGGCTGATGATGGCTTGGAGGCTTCGCAGAGCCCTCAGCCGGGGCCCTCTTCTCAGCTGCGTGAGCCCGATAGTGCGGAGGATGATGACCCACAGCTGGCCCTGTTCAAGGACGCCCGACGCAGGAGGCAGTCGAGCAGAAACAAACAAAGAAAGGCTGTGGGACTCCTCGGGAGGAGGCACAGGGAGACCACGCCCTGAACTCTAAATAAAAGGAGTGTTTGGGGAGGGGCTGGTTGCTGAAAGCAACCCTTCCGCTTGAGGATTCAAGTTCCAGTGTTTTTGTTTCTTGTTCTGTTAATTGACTAATAAATCTTGGCAGACGCTTTTCAGCCTTGGACGCTCTCCAGCCTCTACTGTTTGAATAGGGGTTTGCCTTATTACAAGGCCGGTAGTTGGCTGGTTCAGAACAGATAATTGCTTGGAATGATAAAATGAAGCTGCCTCTTGAGTATCTATCAAATCATTTTTGACTCCTAGTGACCACATAGACAGTCAAAATCAACTTCATGATGCATATTCAATCAATCAATCTAGAGTAAAGCTCAAGAATAATTGAAAAATATTCTAGAATGTCAAAAATAACTAAAAATCAAAGATATACTTGAATTCATAGGAAAACAGACTATAAAGGAGCCCGATCTGCGCTCCTTTCGCCGCGATCTGAAAACATACTTGTTCGAGCAAGCCGGCTTGGCCTGAGGGGGGATTGGTGGGGTTTTTTATTATTTTTATTGGGGCTTTTTACTATGTATCAATTGTATTTTAATCGGGCATGCATTTAATTATCTTTTAGTTTTTGTAAATTTCTGTGTTTTATTCTTGCCCTGTACACCGCCCTGAGTCCTCAGGGAGAAGGGCGGTATAGAAATATTATTAAATTAAATTAAATTAAAATTAAATAATTTATTTATTATTTATTTATTCATTTTATTGATGGGATTTATATCCCGCCCTATCTCCCGAAGGACTCAGGGCGGCTAACAACAAAACATATAATAAGTACATAAATCAAGATAAAATGAAATTGAGAACATCAGTGCAATAAAAAATTAGAGAATTTAAAAAATGAATTAAAAATACTAAATATAAATTAATTAAAATGCCTGTCAGTCTAGGTCAGAAAAAAGAAAATTCATACTGAACATTTTGGCAGGACGTAAAAGGAATTTATTATTTGACTTGGGTACATACCCAAAAAACTAGAATGTTCAGTACACTTAACAAGTCAGGAAAAGAAGCTGGGATTGATCTGTTCACATGAAACATTACTTCCTTATTCTAGACTATTTAACTGATATCTAGTTCTATGATCCAGTAAGTATAACGGTGCTACCCCCCGTTGATAGGGCTCGCAACTTGGGCGTCCTCCTGGACTCACAGCTCAACTTTGAAGATCATATAGGAGCCATGACCAGGAGAGCTTTTGCCCAGGTTCGCCTGGTGCGCCAGTTGCGACCCTACCTGGACCAAGATGCCCTATGCACAGTCACTCATGCGCTCGTGACCTCCCGTTTAGACTACTGCAACGCTCTCTACATGGGGCTGCCCTTGAGGACCACTCGGAGGCTTCAACTGGTGCAGAATGCGGCCGCACGAGTTGTGATGGGGGTTTCCCGATACTCCCATGTAACACCTCTACTCCGTGAGCTGCATTGGCTTCCAGTTGCCCTCCGGGTGAGATTCAAGGTGCTGGTAATGACCTATAAAGCCCTAAATGGCTTGGGTCCGGGATATTTGAGGGAACACCTGCTACCAGCATCAAGCTCCCTTCGTCCAGTGCCATCGCAGAGAGAGGGTCTTCTCAGGGTGCCGCCGGTAAAAGATTGCCGGCGGATAACACCCAGGGGGAGGGCCTTTTCTGTGGGTGCGCCTACCATCTGGAACCAGCTGCCTGTGGAGCTCAGGACTGCCCCTGACCTATGCTCATTCCGCCGGGACCTGAAGACTTGGCTCTTTGAGCTCTCTGACCCAGGATGAGAATTTTAACTGGGTTTTATTTTCAGGGATAATTTAATCTTTTATTTATTATTATTATTATTATTATTATTATTATTATTATTATTATTATTATTATTATTATTATTATTATTATTATTATTTATTTATTTAATTAAATTTTTATACCGCCCTTCTCCCGAAGGACTCAGGGCGGTGAACAGGGCATATCTTAAAACTACAAAAGTACAAAAGTTAAAAAAGAATTAAATTTGTCTTTTAACTTTGTATTTTGTATTGGTATGATTTTAAAATGCCCTGTAAACCGCCCTGAGTCCTTCGGGAAAGGGTGGTATATAAATCTAATAAAATCTAAATCTATATGGTTATCAGTCTAAAGAGCATGCAATGAAAGTTACCAAGTTATTTCTGGAAAAATACAAATTCTAAAATTCTAAATATACCTAGACAATTATAACCAAAATTTGAGGAAAACAGAAAAACAAATCTATAAATCATATTTCTGCTGGAAAATGTGGTATATTAACATATTATACAATATCATTCAATAAAGAAAATCTTGCATGGTACAATATCATTCAAACTACTCAAGAATGAAGGTTTTGTAAGAGTTCAGTTTCAAGAAGAACATGGTGAACACATGATAGTAATAAATAATACGGAAATGTTACATTCAAAAAACAGAAAACAGCTAAGAAAACATTATAACACCTTGTAGTTTTCAACAGAAATTTCACAACTTGAAAAATTAACGGACTCTGAACTGATAAGTGTTTATAATCAATTAAAGGAGACAAGAAAAATATCACCAGCAGCAATAAATCTGGAGACCATGCCCAGAAATTAGGAATAGAATTAAATGTGGTCTAATAGTATGCAGATCAATGACAGAATCCAAGTACAGGTAGTCCTTGACTTACAATCATTCATTTAGTGACTGTTCGAAGCTACACTAGCACTGGAAAAAGTGATTTATGTCCAGTTCTCATATTTATGACCGTTGGAGGATCCCTATTGTCACGTGATCAAAATTCACATGCTCAGCAACTGGCATGTAATTATGACAGTTGCAGTGTACCGGGGTTATGTGGTCACCATTTGTGACCTTTCCAACTGGCTTCTGACAAGCAAAGTCAATGGGGGAAGTCAAATTCACTTAATATTGACTTAACTGCAATATTTTGCTTAACAATCATGACAAAAAAACTTGTAAAATGGGGCATGACTTACTTAACAACTGTCTTGCTTAGCAATGGAAATGTTGGGCTCAATTGTGGTCATAAGTCAAGGACTACATTTATGTTGTACAGTCAATTTACTTTTCCCCAAATTTCTCTTCTCAATTTTCTCCTCTCCGTGTTGCTCTCCTAAAGTCAAAGATTTAAAATATACCAACATGAGAAAAGCAATAAACTGTATAATTTACTTTTAGATAAGAGATAATGGTAGCCTGTTTAAAAAGATATAATATTTAGGGGGAGGGAATACATTTTCTCATGCTACAATTTGACCAATTAAGTCCATATTATTATAAAAAATATAAGGGACGCGGTGGCTCAGTGGGTTAGGACGCTGAGCTTGTCGATCGGAAGGTCGGCAGTTTGGCGGGTCGAATCCCGAGTGCCGCATAACAGAGTGAGCGCCTGTTACTCGTCCCAGCTTCTGCCAACCTAGCAGTTCGAAAGCACGTAAAAATGCAAGTAGAAAAATAGGGACCACTCCGGTGGGAAGGTAACAGCGTTCCGCGCGCCTTTGGCATCTAGTCATGCCGGCCACATGACCACGGAGACGTCCTCGGACAAGCGCTGGCTCTTCGGCTTTGAAACGGAGATGAGCACCGGCCCCTAGAGTCGGAAACGACTAGCACGCATGTGCGGGGGAACCTTTACCTTTTTACCTTATTATAAAAAATGCACTATAATACTGAATAAAAATTGTTGCTATTATAGACAAAAATAGTGTCATATTATATAATAAAATACTAGGTGGACTTGAAACTCTATTGTTGTCCCCTCTAAAGGGAAGAAGCTGCGTCTTGCTTGACTCCTCGTGTTATACCAGTGTTTGTGCTAAAATGTTTGCTCTATGTTTAATTATCTGTCATAAACATTTGGATTGCTTAGGGCAGAATACGAAGATGAATACCCTGGAAGAATGTAACAGCAATAACCTCAGTACAAGTATTGTTTCTATGAAACCATATGGATGTGCCCATATAGCTCAACTCACTTTTATAAATTTGATGCACATGAGAATATACGTTCCCATTCAGTTTTGTGTAACCCAAATCCAAAATAGGTCAAAGATAAGGAAAGAAGAGTTCATCAATAATAAAGATAACCTGTACTTCACAACCCCTAACATACTATTTTTTTTTTAAAAAAATAAGAATTTGGCAAAGTTCTAATTTTTATTGTGCACAAAAATCAGTGTTCTGACTGAAAATTATATTTTTAAAATATATTTTAGAGGGAAAAACAGGAAAATGCACTCATTTTTGATGCACTATGGGCGACTGACAGATTTATTAATGAGGAAAGATTATATAATCAAAAGTAAGAGTTAGGAAAATTAATCAATAACATCTATAATTTTTTTCATATTATCTTTTCCTGAGTATAAAGTAGAATGGCTCAAAATTATTCACTACAAATATTAAAATTCATTGTTAGAGCTATGATTAATAATAAATTAGATTCAATAAATTTACAGTGTAATTTAGTTATTAATTCAGTATTCAATATTACCTCTTAGGATTTTATGTATGCATAATTTTCCTATGAACAGCAACATTAAATTGATTGTTCTGTTTGCAAAGTAAATTAATGCTGGGCTCCATTAATTAGGGAGCAATTATTAAACTAGTTAGCACATATCCAATTTGCATTATTTAATACAGGTTTATACATGCATGCAGAGAAGACACCAGTGGGAAATGGGCAGGGGCAGGTCCAGGTCCTCTTAAAGAAAATGTTGTCTTTACTCATACAAACAAGCTATTACTCCAACTACATAACTGTTCAAATCATTTTAGCCCTGCATCATTGAAACGGAAGACACTTCAATCTAAAAAAGAAAAAAAGAAAAATCTAAAATGTTCCAAAAATTCTGAAATACCAACTGCCATTAAAAACAAAAATATCCACACTACTGTTTCTCGACTTGCAAATTTTTCCAAAATATGTTAAGGCTCTATGTGGAATCCATCATATCTGCCACCCTCAGAATGCTGCAAATACAAAAAGAATCAATGCTCTCCCAAAGCCAACTAACAGATTCATTAGAGTTAATGCCCCATCTCCTGAAGCAAAAGTCGTCTCAGGATCCACTTCACACAAAAAGGAGAAATAAATTACCAGTCTTCTCCATATAGGAGCCGTGACCAGAGGGGCTTTTGCCCAGGTTCGCCTGGTGCGCCAGTTGCGACCCTATCTGGACCGAGATGCCCTACGCACAGTCACTCATGCGCTCGTGACCTCCCGTTTAGACTACTGCAACGCTCTCTACATGGGGCTGCCCTTGAGGACCACTCGGAGACTTCAGCTGGTGCAGAATGCGGCCGCGTGAGTTGTGATGGGGGTTTCCCGATACTCCCATGTAACACCTCTACTCCGCGAGCTGCATTGGCTCCCGGTTGCCCTCTAGGTGAGATTCAAGGTGCTGGTGATGACCTATAAAGCCCTAAATGGCTTGGGTCCGGGTTATCTGAGGGAACACCTGCTGCCGGCATCAAGCTCCCTTCGTCCAGTGCGCTCCCACAGGGAGGGTCTTCTCAGGGTACCGCCGGTAAGAGATTGCCGGCGAACAACACCCAGGGATAGGGCCTTCTCAGTGGGTGCGCCTGCCCTTTGGAACCAGCTGCCAGTGGAGCTTAGGACTGCCCCCGACCTCCGTTCATTCCGCTGGGACCTGAAGACCTGGCTCTTTGAGCTCTCTGGCCCAGGCTGAGAATTTTAATTTTAATTTTAATTGGGGTTTTATTTGTTCAGGGACGGATATAATTTTTTTAACTGTTTTTAACTTTTGTATTTTTTGTTTTAATCACCCTGTAAACCGGCCTGAGTCCTTCGGGAAAGGGCGGTATATAAATATAATAAAATAAATAAATAAATAAATATTCAGTCCAGATTGTATGTATTTGGCTGTTTGGAGGAAAATTTTACTCAGACCTTCAAAGGCCCTCAAGATATCATTCCTTCTGCATACCAATTCTCACTGAAAGTTCTGATGTAATGTAACTTTATTACTTTGCAGGCATTCTTCTATCAGAGAACAAACAACCCAATCCTAGAAATAGAGGTGGGCTAACACAAGATTTTGCTGTATACTGACAATTGGCAAAACAAAGTCACGTAGGCAATTGTGTGAAAAAGCGTAAGATCAGTTCACTGATAACAGTTACCTCTGAAACATACTAGAAATCTTCAAATTCAAGCAAGGGAATGGTTTGTTGAAGCAATTTTTAGAATTGGGGAAATGGCTTGGCTCAAAGTTCCCCAGAGCTTTTAGTACTGTAAATCTCATAAGTAGACATTTTGCCTAGGAAAAGAATACCGTAGTTTCCGGCGTATAAGATGACTTTTTAACCCATGAAAATCTTCTCAAAAGTCAGGGGTCGTCTTATACCCCGGGTGCTGAAACTTTAGGGACAGGGCTGGCTGGAAAACCTGGAGCGGATCTTCCATTTAGTCTGCGCAGGGAAAGCGGGACCAATTGGAGTAGAAGCTGCAGTCTGTGATTTTTTACAGGCTAGGGTCTGGGCGTCTTTCCTTCTAAAGTAAAAGAGCAGCTGTAGGCAGGTGGGAAATGCAAGAGCAACTTGAAAGGCAGGTGGGGAATACCAGAGCAGCTGCTTAGCTCTAAGGACACATTTGACTCAGGAACTGGGCGGGCTGGCTGGAAAACCTGGAGCGGATCTCCCATTTGGTCTTTTTTTTAAAAATCCCATTTATATCCCGCCCTTCTCCGAAGACTCAGGGCGGCTTACAATTTAAAGCACAAATCAATGTGCTTAGCAATAGCCTTCATTCTATGTATATGCCTGCTTATTAGAGCTTTCACCCCCCCCCCAAGCAGCATTATTACAAAGTCAGCTTACACCTGGGAAGGATGGAAGCCTGAGTCAACCTTGAGCCTGGTGGGATGCGAACCTGCACTAATTGCAGGCAGCTGGTGTTACTTAAGGCTCTGCGCAGGGAAAGCTTTAGAGTGAATTAGGAAAAGTGAAAAAGTGAATTAGGAAAATAGGAAACGGTTGCTGGAATTGCGTATGTGTAGTTTAACGAAGAGAAGGGTGAGGGGTGACATGATAGCAGTGTTCCAATATCTCAGGGGCTGCCACAAAGAAGAGGGAGTCAAGCTATTCTCCAAAGCACCTGAAAGCAGGACAAGAAGCAACGGATGGAAACTAGTCAAGGAGAGAAGCAACCTAGAACTAAGGAGAAACTTCCTGACAGTTAGAACAACTAACCAGTGGAACAACCTGCCTCCAGAAGTGGTGAATGCTCCAACACTGGAAGTTTTTAAGAGACTGGACAGCCATTTGTCTGAAATGGTATAGGGTTTCCTGCCTTAGCAGGGGGTTGGACTAGATGACCTCCAAGGTCCCTTCCAACTAATTATTATTATATTATTATTATTATTATTATTATTATTATTATTATTATTATTATTATTATTATTATTATTATTAAGTTTAATCCACTTGCACTGTTTTATGTTTACATGTTTGATGACAAACAGCCTTATGTTTATAAGTGACAGTTTTCCTACTAAGTACCTGCATGTCATAAGCATTTGAATTAAAATTACCATATTAAAATCAAATCTGATGTTTTTTAATTTTTATTTGGTGTGCGTTGGAAGAGGGGTAGTCTTATACGGCGAGTATAGCCCAAACCCTATAATTTAACAGAAAATGTAGGGGGTCGTCTTATACGCCGGAAAATACGGTAAATTTGGCTGCCCAAGATGAGTGTGGTATGGGAATTATGCAAAATCAATGCCACAAAAGTACAAAATTTGTGTGTGGAATGACTCCAAGACAAATAAGAATATTTTTAAAAGTAGAAAAAAAACAGTATATCAAAGCAATTTAAAGTATTTTTGTCCTGTCTGCCATATATTAAATATTGGCAATTGTTAGCCATATTGTGTTGCATACGTAAGATACCTTCTTTTGGTTATAAAAGTCATAGCTAAATAAAAGGATCTCTACTGGGCTATTTGTTTGACAATGAAACTGCTCTTCTTCTGAATTCTTTTCGGCAATGCATATCAATTACTAGAGTTTCAGAAAAAGGCTGCCCAACTGCAAAAAGCAAAGCTAATGTTAATCAGGATAAGGAATTTCCTTGCATGAAAGCTGTTATAAAGAAATAGGAAAAGCAAGAAATGAACAAGATTGGGCAAGTGATTTCTGGAAATAATGTTCATCCACTAGAAGAAGTTGGCAAATAGGTAGTGATAGTCAGAATTTTTTTTTTAGATAATTCAAGACTCTCGGGTATAATTAATTCTGCTTTGAATAAAGTTTAGATGGTCTCTTAATAATGTCTTTTGCAAGATAGCTATTGATCAATATGTGCATATCAAAACTAAATTAAGAAAACTTTTTATGCCAGCCAAAGTATCAATCTGAATTTACTGACTGCAAATATTAAAAATTTCATCAACTGTCGGTTATTTCAAATCCTTTACAAATGTTTGTCATCTTTCATTGTCCCTCATCCCTGTAATTCTGCATTTCTCTTTCAAGTTGCTTACTCTTTTCTACTTCATTTTCCTTTTGTACTAAGTTGGAACAGTCCACACAGATTCCCCTTCTTATAACTCATTTGTCTTATGTCCATTTTATTCTTTGTTTTGTTCCATCCTGGAACAAACTTACTCTGCACTGAACCTATTTAAGGATAGGAAGAAAATGAAATCAAACTTATATCACAGAGAAGAAATGTTTACCCGGAACACATGTCTATGACTTATGAAACATGCCACTTTTAATAATTGTGTAGTTTGTAGGCAGATGCTGTTTTCATGTTCCCATATGTTCTGTAGCAATACTTCCAGATAATATTCAAACTACTGCACAGCCCTAATTGTTATATAAGTACCTTCTTCTGTCAGAAGCCAGTATACTGGATAAACTTACATACTTCATGTCTGCACTTAGTACACATCTCAAAATATATCAACTTCCTTAGTAATTACCGTAAACTCCATAATCTTGAAAGAACATAATCAACATACTCAAAATAGCTGCCAGAAAGTGAGCATGGTGTATAAAATGTACAATTAGCAAAGGTTCATTCCTCCAAAGATGTCCTCTAGAACCCTTAAGGGACATTTGGAGGTCCAAATACATTCTCTTGTGTACTACCAATCACTTACAGTTTAATTTTGAGAAACCCTGGAGAATCTGTAAACCCAAATGACTGAAAGAGAGCAAATATTTCCCCTATCTTCAAAAAAAAAACAACAACATAGGGGGTGCAAGGACTGAGCTTGTCAGCTGGAAAGCTGACAGGCAAGATTTGAGACCCAACTAACATGCAAGAGGGTGACTTCCTGTTCCTGCCTCATCTCCTGTCCACCTAGTTAGAAAGCATGCAAATGCAGGTAGATAAATAGGTACCACTTTGGTGGGAAGGTAACAGTGTTCCATGTGTCTTTGGTGTATGGCCATGCTGATCACATGTCTATGGGAAATGTCTTCGGACAACACTGCCTCCCTTGGCCAAAAAACAGAGTTCAGCACCATGCCCTAGAGTCATACACCATGGGTCCCCAACCCCCTGGGCCAGGGCCCCTTATCGGACCTTGAGCTTCTTAGAACCAAGCTGCAGAAATGGTGGGAGGGTACATGCACACATCCCCACTTGTTCAAGCAGCAGAGCACGTGCGCACATGCTTCATTTGCATGAAAAGTGTATGCACAAACATGCTGCTCACGCAAATGAATCTGTGCATGCATGCTTGCCCAACGCAGAACCATCTCCTCTCCCCCCCACACCAGTCTGCAAAGCCAGAAAGGTTGGGGAAGTCTGTCATACACGATTGGACAGGGAAATCTTTAGCTTTACTTAGAAAAAAGGTGTGAAGGAAAATATAGCAAACTGTAGACCAACATTATTTTGGGGGATATAATAGAATGAAATTTAACAGAAAGGGCAAAATTCTTCACCTAGGAATTAAAATCCAAACACAGAGATATAAAATGGAAGAAACCAGGGTTGATCATTGTACTTGTGAAAAAATATACTGTAATAGGCTACAAACTGAACATGAATTAATTGTGTAATGAGGCCATAATATAGTTTTTTGCTCTGGATAGGGTAAGCTTCCTTTGTAAGACCAGGTCTGCAGTATGGGGGTACACTTTCATGGCTGCTGCTAGGGAAGGTGCTCCAGCTTTAGCTGTTGCAGCCCTTTCTTGAGAACAAACCTTGGCCATAGTAGTTCATCTCCTTATACCTCAATGATAGAAAACCCCAAAATGCTCTGCATGTAATGACTAATCAGAAACCACTGTTGGTACTAAATGTAGTGTTCTGCCTACTGGTGCATAAGAACTGCTAAAGCTTTGTAACACAAGTTTGCTTTGGTTTCCATTAAGAGGTGGCAGTTGGGTACTATGATGGTGCTGAGAGTTAGTGAAGCTATAGTACCTCAGGGTACCCAACTTCTCCTCCCAGGGATCGTCAGTGAGAACAATGGGAGGCTCCTGGTCTCTGGTCTTGGAGGAAATAGAAGGGTGGGTGGACTGCATGTAGCAGTGATAAATGAGAGCTGGTTGCCAAGTGCCCAAATTTTTAACAAATGACAGGGGCATGGCAATGTCCATAACTAGCATTTATTGAGTAACTTTGAATGGTTGTTGAATGAATGGTTATTAAGTGAGGAGCACTTATACCCTCAAATTGAAAAAAGGACTCTAGTAATCCCAATATAATTTTCAACATCTTTCCTGTTTGGGTAGTAAAAAATGTTACATTACAGACGGTTGAGGAAATATGAGAATGTATCCATACTATGCCTAACATTAAAAGACCATGTAACTCTCATTGTCCAGGTATTCATTTGATCACAAGAGAAATTAAATCCTGGTAAGTTTCTGATTCTTCAATTATTTTGTAGTAATGGAAATATACTAATAAAGCATTAAACACATTTGAAAGTTGCTAATTATTTTGCAAGATATTTATTGACGTTATAACTGCAACAAGATGTCTTCCTAAAGTAAATACATAAGGTTAAATACTTATACATTTCATTATATCCAATAATTCAACTCATAGCTATAATAAAGATTACTATCAGTCTTGCAGGTTAGTCCAGACAAGTAGTACAGAAGAACTAGCTCTACTTTATTATAAGAATACATTAACAGAATCTTGCAAGTCTGAAAGTATATTTTCCCTTGACCATTACAGGTCAAGAAACTAGAGAGGGAACTTCCTGAGACATTTGTCATGCCCGTATTCCTTCAGCTCTTCCCTCATCTTCCAAATTTATTTGCACCTTACCATTCCTGAAGCAAGTTATAAAACTGGCACATAACTTGATATTTAAGTTTAGAGTACCATCAATAAAAAGCAAACAAATTGAGAAACACTTCTCTAGCTAGTCTTATGGGCTGCATAGTAACCTCATGTCATCAGTACTTTGCAAATTTTTGTGCCTTTTAGGGGTTGAGATTTGTAAGGGTCAAAATATTTATTTATAATTCTATAATATCTTCAGGAGTAGGAAATGTTATTTCTTAGTTTATTTATACCATTTTGCTTTATTTCATTTTTTAAAATTTTATTTCCATGTCTATTTTTTTCAAAGGTCCACCCTTAACATTAATACATTAATAGACCTATATTCAGAACCTCTCATCATCCTTATGTCCTTCAGTAATTCTCTAATTTTTTCATCATAAACAATGAAATCAATAAATCATGCTCTCATACTCATTTCTCAATCAAGCACGTGTATAAACAAACTTACATTTAAATCATATATTTGAAAACACTAGGTGTTTTCCTAAGCCATTTATTAATTTATTTAACCTAAACTTTATTCTTGGATTTCTGAATGGCCAAATCACTTTTATCTGTACTTTGTTGTCTCAATCCCACTCATTCATTCATTCATTCATTCATTCATTCTTTCATTCATTCATTCATGTCACCTACCAGAATAACATTTTTCCTGAATTCATTCTGAATGTTGTACAGTACAATTTCCCCCCAAAATATCAGTCGGAAATTTTCACCATTGACTTGAATTTCTAAATTCAAATACATCCACAACAATCTAGTTATGACTAGAAATGAACATTTAGAGAACACACACAATAAACAACACTTTTTAATGGAAATAAATTCACAGTATCAGAAGAGAACAAAAGACTACCCTTCCTGTATATTCACATTAGCAGAGAAAACAATGGCAAACCACAAATCCAAGTGCTTTCTTTATAAAGCAGCCCACGCTAACTGAGTACTCAACTACCATAGCAACAACCCAAGAATACTCAAAAGAAACTGCATAAGAACTCTATTCAAATGAACAAAAATTCATTGCAATAATCCAGAACACCAGAAAGCAGAATCTATTTATATAACATTTTGCAATGTAATACCCACGCAACTTCATTAAAAAGGGTCTATCCACACAACCAATCAATCAACCAATCAACCATTACAACTTACAAAAAGGATACCTCTTCTGTACATCAAAAACATTTCAGAAACCACCAGTAGGTTGCTACATTCCCTTTGTAGGCATCGCCAAAGCCTACACAGCAAAGCAAATTTAAAGATTCAGTAATTAAAGGCAAAATAGGAGTTATTCACAGCAATCATTTATTATAAAAAATACTATGCAGGACAAACAGGTAGTAAATAGGCAGAATGCATTCATAAACATCAGCTGGCAATCAGAAGACATAAAATTAATTTCACAGCAGAGGAAGTGTTCAATTACCTTTTTAACTAGAAAGATGTACTGCATACATTTTAAATCAAGACACTTTTAAGAATGCAAGAGAATTATCAGAAGCTTTGCAATCCAATAACTATCAACATAGAGAAGAAAAAAGGCTCACTTTCATGAACCATTCAAAAAGAAGAACTAAAATTAAAGAAGGAGGCAAACAGTCTGGAGCACATTTTCTGTTATCACACACCTACTAAATACCCAGATAAGAATCAGTACCTGATCACAATAAACACAAAACAATAATATGCCAATCAAACAAAATCAACCAAGCAATCAACACTTCTTGTCCAAAGTTACACAAGGTTGTAAGACAATCAACAAACTTGACTAGTACTCATGATGTTACCTAATCTGATAATGAAACATCTGCAAGAAAACCAAGTTTAGATAATTCTAAGAACCCAGTAATTCAATGCTTAGCTAAATATAGTCTCCATCAGTGCAATCTATTCATCCTTTAATGTTATTTCAGTCATTTCAGAAATCTCGAAATCTAGATTTTTTTAATGCATACGATTGTGTCAATTATGTTAGATCATGTTAATTCAGATTTATTATATCCTTCACTTTTCACAAATAATGTATTTTTATTTTATATATTTTATTTTATATACAGGTAGTCCTTGACTTACAACAGTTCATTTAGTGACTGTTCAGTTACAACGGCACTGAAAAAAGTGACATGATCATTTTTCACAGTTACCACCTTTGCAGCATCCACATGAACATGTGATCAAAATCAGATACTTGGCAACTGGTTCATACTTATGACTGTTGTTGTGTCCTAAGGTCATGTGATCACCTTTGCAACCTTCTGACAAGCAAAGTCAGTGGGGAACCCGGATTCACTTAACAACTAGGTTACTAACTTATCAACTGCAGTGATTCACTTAACAACTATGGCAAAAAAGTTTGTAAAATGGGGCAAACTCACTTAATAAATGCCTCACTTAACAACAGCAACTTTGGGCTCAATCGTGGTCGTAAGTCGAGGTCTACCTGTATTAATTCATGTACACACATCTCTTATATACCCAGTCCTAATCTTCCATATGTCACAGTCTTCAACAGAAGCACCCATAAATATTGTCACCATGGTTCTGGTCAAGCAAAGCTTTTACATAACACTTTTTTCCCCTTTCTTAAGTTGAATCCATGCCACTTGTAGTATTCAAAAATCATGACACTAATAGAAAGCTATAATCCAAGATAAAAAAAGTACCTCCTTTCATATAAAAATAATGGTCTACTTGCACAAACAGAATGTAAGAAGCCATTCCAATAAAAACTTATACTTTTTATATGTCATTGCTGCTAAGAGCAACCAATCTGTTCTTTCTCTAAATAAAGCAATATAGCTCTACCATGTTACCTAGCAACAAATATTTCACTGCTACTCTCAAAAAAAAAACAAGCTTGGTTTTATGTCAACATAATGTTTGAAAAGACGTTTAAGTAGCTTATTCAAATGTTCAGAATATACTTTGTGGATCTGGGAGACCTTCCTTCAATTTATAATTCTTACAGGATATGCTCTTGTGGATATATAGTCCATCATTCTTGGAAGGACATCAAATTGAGGAAGGCTGAAATAAGATTGTAAAATGTTTGATGGTGATAATTATGAAGATGATGATTCATATACAGTTAATTCCATAAAATTAAATCCTATCACTAATATCCAGAGTAGTTTTCAGAACTTTTCCTCAGCTCATTTTGAACTTTTACTTTCCTGACACCAGCTTTATTGTTCTAGTCTACTCTCTGTACTCTTCCTTTGTGACTTGACCCTTTTTCCACATTCTCTATGTGCCTTTTTCCCCTCCAGATATTCTTTGTGCTTCTTCTACTGTCCTCCATTCCCCTTACTCCCTGGAATTGGAATTATGCTTTTAATATCCTTTTCTTCCACTGGCCTTGTTTAAAAAAATATTATGCTAATTCAAAGTTACTGTGGCACTGAACAAATGCTAGTTATTCAACAGAACATAAAAACCACAGCATTAAAGAATAGATGTTATGAATTAACAGCATAGTAATTTTTTAAAATAAAAAAGAGATGGAAAGAAAAAGATAGACCTGGAAATATATAATAAATATAAACATAACTCTAAAAACCTCTGCCACAATGCTCAGAAGTATTTTTCCTTAACCTTTTGTAAAAATATGTAATTATTTAGAAATTATATATATATATATATATATATATATATATATATATATATATATATATATATATATATATATATATATATATATATATATATATATATATATATATATATATATATATATATATATATATATATATATAACATAAACAGCAAATCAGGTGTAGATTTTCCCCCCAAATATTGTGTATAATACTTCTTTTAACCAATCCCCATCCCCCTCCAAATCTAAATTCTTAGTATGTTGTTCTCAGTACTGGGGATACACAGAGACAGACACACTGCTTCTTTAACACAGAATGTTAAATCTTGAGCCACATTTACCGGTACAATATTATTGCCTTCCCAAATTTTAACTATAAAAGGACAAGATCAAATCATATTGGTTAGCATTCAAAATCCTGAGACACGGGTCTTGATGTGGAGGCACTGCCCCTGAGATAGCAGATTTGAGGGTCCTCAAGGGATTCAATGGCTACAGCTAGAAGGGCAGGTAAATGCCATGATCAGGGGACACTTTGCTCAACTTTGGCTAATATCAACTGTAGGCTTACCTGGGCTCACAGTAGTGACTCACACTTATACATCTTTGGACTGGATTTTCGTAATGAGCTCTATGTGGGACTGCCCCACACAGAGAACATTACAAAATAAAGGCCACATGGGAAACCTTCAGTTTGTTCAGAAAATGTTCTGGTTATTACAGGTATTGCTGACATGAGGATATGACACCTATCCTCTGGGCCTTGCATTGGCTTTCTGTTACCTTTCATTCACAATTCAAAGTGCTGTTTCTACTTTTCAAAATATAAATGCTTTGTTAGGACTGTCTCTACTCAGTTCCAACCATCATTGCAAAGCTCCAAGGGAATCTATTAGTCTCCATTTCTGTGAGGGATGGAGGCCCACAAATGTTTTCTGTAATGCATTCCTTGAAATGCAATCAGTTCCTACCTTGTTAGATTCAAAGAAATAATTAAAAACAGACTTGTTGTAGAGGACCTTTGAATAATAGATATCACCATCTTTTTTAATGCTTTGGGGTTGGCTATTTCATTATTTATCTGTGATATAAATTAGGGGGACTGCTTATAATTTATTATGTAATTTTAATTGTACCCTATTATTGTTCCTATGACCGTAACATGCAAGGTCTTGACTACAACAAACAAAAACCTAAATAAATAAGCCATCCACACACTGTTTTCACCTGCAACTATAGTGACATCAGGAATTAAAAGTAATGGTGCATGGCTAAAGAAAAAGAAGGCTTTACTTAAAATTATTTATATGTGTATAAAGTAAAAAATGCACTAAGTGTCATAGAAATTGTCATTTTTTTTAGGCTCTTCTGCAATGCAACCTTAAGCAGCTTTTCTCTGCTGAAACCCTGTCATAATAAAAAAGGACCAACTAGAGAGCACACACTCAACCATCAACATCTTCAAAGGAACAAAATTCACTAGGAAAGAAGAAAACATCATGCTATCCTTCCTGGGTATCCTCATCAGCAGAGGCAATGATGGCAAATTGGAAACACAGGTCTATCATCAAGCCACCCACTACCAAAGTAACAACACAACCTCCCACAAGAGAAGCAATGTAACAATACTATTTAGACCAGCACAAACACACTGCAGCAATCTTGAAAATCAGAAAAAGGAAATAGATTATCTATACCAGGGTCCTCAATCCCTGGGCCAGAGACCGCCACCAGTCCGTGGCCTGCCAGGAACCAGGCTGCACAAGTGAGCGAAGTGCCAGCTATCCATGCTCAGGATCGAGACAGCACACAAAACCACACACTCCCAGTCTGTGGAAAAACCACCCTCCAGAGAACCGGACCCTGATGTCCAAATGGTTGGGGGCTGCTGATCTGTACAATTTCTTCCAACAAAATGGATTTCCACACAACTTCATCAAAAAGAGCCTGACCAGTCAATCCAATATAGCACAATCAACATAAGCGGTGAAAAGAATAACACTGCCACTAAAAATTTCTCAGAAAGTACCAACAGATTATTACAACCACCTGGCATAATTGTAGCACACAAACCAACTAAAAACCTCCAAAACATCCAAAGTAAACCAAAAGACTCAGCAGCCCCAGAAAAACAAACAGGGGTCATCTGCAATATATATACAACAGACAACATACTGCAAAAGCCACTATGGTATGTAGGACAAACAGGTACAAGACTAGCAATGCGCATCCATGAACAGCAACTAGCAGTCAAAAGACATGATGAAAACTCCTTAATTTCATAACACGTGGACAAATTTAACCATAGTTTCAACTGGAAAACTATGAGCAAACTAGACCAAGCCAAATCCAAAAATGTTAAGAGAATTCCTGGAAACCTGGCACTCAGATAAATCAGCCATCAACAAACATATACACATAAACAACATCTACGTATTATTAAAAAGCCAAAACAGAAACAGAAGACCAAAACATCTCCTCACCAGCAACCAACACTAAGATAACCATAGATAAACTCCAAGATTAACATTAGACCAACAATCAAGTAATAAACAATACCCCAATCAAAGAATGCAAAACAAGCTAACAATAAAGAATAGGCCAATCAAGGAACCACCAAGACCACTCCACTAACACTGACAGGACAAGCCACTAGTCTATAAAATGGGAGCAAACCCCACTACCTACTAGCACTAGTTTGGTAATGAAATGTCTGCAAGAAAACAGCCAAGCTCAGAGGCTACCAAGGATCCCACACTAAAACACTTTACAAGTATCAATGACATTTGTTGACAATCATTTTGGCAATTAGAGGAAAGTGAGGAAAAAATATATGAGAAAAAATATAGTATTTATTTGTTTGTTTGTAAACTTTATTTGCTGCTCATCTTACCTCAGGGTAACTCTGGGCGGGTTACAATCATAAAAGATAAAAAACTGCCTAACTTTAAAAGACATAAATAAGTTAATACAAAAAGCCAAACACTGAGGCCCAATTAAAGATGAGAAGGGTGGAAGCAGGATAGGGAGGGAAGCGGAATCTGTTGTTAATCTATCAACCATTCCCACTGTGATGATCCCCTACTGGAGTCCCAAGCTAACTGGCAGAGCTAGGTCTTTAGGTCTTATGGAAGGTCGGGAGGGTTGGAGCCAACCTTACTCCAGGGGGCAAGATGTTCTAGAGGGCAGGTACAACAACAGAGAAGGCCCTTCTCCTGGACCCTGCCAGCTGGAATACTCAGGCCAATGGGGCCTGCAGCATTCCTCCCCTGCCGGCATGGGTAGGGCGGGCCAATCCCAGTGGGATGAAATGGTCCCTCAAATAGCCATGCCCTGAAGGGCTTTAAAGGTGATTATCAACACTATGAATTGCACTTGGAAGCAGACCAGCAGGCAATGCAGCTCACAGTGCTGTGATGTTACATTGGCCATTCTTGGGGCTCCAAGAACTGCCCACGCTGCCGTATTCTGCTGTAGCTTCCAAATGCTCTTCAAAGGTAGCCCCATGTAGAATACATTGCAATAGTTCAACCGTGAGATGACTAGGACCTGAATGACTAAGCGCAGGGACTCCTGATCCAGGAAAGGCTGCATTTGGCCCACAACCCAAAATTGCACAAACGTCTCCTAGCCACGACTGCCCCCTGCTCTTGGACAGGAATGGCAAGTCCTGGGAGACCCAAGTTATGAACCAGTTCTGTCTGAGGTAGTGCCACCCCATCCAGAATTAAACATTGCAAAGTCCCGGATATTAGGGCCCCATGCACCCAAAGCTGTTTGGTCTTGCCAGGGTTCAGTTGAAGCCTGTTATCCCCCCATCCAGGCCCTCGTAGCCTCCAGGAATGGCGAAAGAGCAGCAATAGCATCATTTGGGTCACCAGGGGTAGAAATATAGAGTTGGGTATCATCAGTGTGCTGCAGATACCTCAACCCAGGGTGATGGATGATCTCACTCAGTGGCTTCATGTAGGTATTAAAAAGGAATGAAAAGAGTACCAAGCCCTGTGGCCTGCCACAAGATAGCAGCCAAAGGCTGGACCTTTCACTCCATATTAACACCGACTGGGACTGGCCTTGTAGAAAGGAGCTGAACCAGCGCAAGACTGTGCCATCCAGCCCCAGGCCCATAGTCGAACCAAAAGGATACCATGATTGATGGCATACAAAGCTGCTGAGGGGTCAAGAAGAGTGGGGATGGTTGCACTATCCCCATTCCACTCTAGCCAAAGATCAACAAAAGTACTATAAATAATTTTACTATTTATGAACAAATCAGAAATAGATATATAACATTTATTAATTTCAACTGTTTTTTTTCCAGCCTTCTGATGTAGTAGTGGTCCCTGGAAGCACATTGGGACTTTTGGTTCAATACAGAACACACTTCTTTTCTCATACCATTTTTCCCTTACTTTTCAGCATTTGATTGATGTGTTTGTTCTTGTTGCTTAAGTATTGCTTTGAATCTTCATATTACTTTTGATGAAAATGAAATTAAAATTTGTTTTACAATTCAAACCAGACTATATATTCAAACTCTTACAAGTTCGATGTATGTTTACTATTTGAAAAAATAGAAACTGCTTCATATATCCTTTCTGAATAAAAACGTCTGCAGGGAAAATATGTGCAGAATACAGAATGCAATAAAATATATTGCAAATACCGTACATGTGTATAGAACATTTTCTGAGTAAACGTGCTCACAATCTGACATATAACTGCAACTAGGAAGCAAACTCATTAATTACTTAACTTAATCCCACTGAATTAAAAGGAACGGTGTATTCCAAGACCTAAAAGCATTCCATCTTTGTAAACACAAGCCACAGTTCTACTGGTTACACTATAAAGGTTTGCACCCTGAACTCACTGCTACCTGGAGATACATAAACCTTTTCTGTGTTAATGATGATCTCTGATTTCAATCTGTAACATGTCACTATAAAACAAGTCACTATCCCAATCTCTTGGAAAATAATAAAGAGCAAAAAAGACTCATATAGCAACTCGACAAGCCTGAGACTCATTTCTGCACCCGACGCTTCTATTTCTGGGAACTTTGAAAGCCGCGCAGTCCTAGGCAAGCCCATACCATGAAACTTTACAATCTAACAAATGTGAGAAGAGCTCATAGCAAAAAAAAAAAAAAGAATTGGAATTTAACTCCCCCCCTAGGATTCTCCAGTGCGCAACCACTG
The DNA here is from genome assembly GCF_964194415.1 of Vipera berus. NCBI lineage: Eukaryota > Metazoa > Chordata > Lepidosauria > Squamata > Viperidae > Vipera > Vipera berus. The sequence continues at coordinate 57,068,285 of NC_138208.1, forward strand.
AAAAGTGCATGCCCACTTACGTGCCCCCCCCGGCATCACTGCACCCCCAGACGACAAAGCCTCCCCCTCCAGCACGTCACTCTGAGTAAGACGCCTTCCATCAGTTCAGGCGCTCTTCAGAAGAGCAGGAGAGGCACGTATATTCAGCGCCTTTGCTTCTCTGCATTTTGCCACTTTTCCCCCTTTCTTTCCAATGGACTATTTTTAGGCACCGCGAGATTCCTGAAGGCCTGGCGTTTGGAGGGGACGGGGGGGGGGCGGGGAGAGAGAAAGAGCCCGAAACTGCCACGGGGAGCTGACGTCCACTTGGTAACAAGGCAGAGCTGGGGCAAAGGCGGCAGGTGGCAACGGGAAAGGTGCCTTCTAGCCGGACCCCTCACCGGGGGACCCCTTTTCAGGCTGTCCCGGGGGCCCCAGCCCTCCCTGCAAGCCGCACATGCAGAGGCAGCCATCCCGCCCTCGCTTACTCATCAGCCGCTCCTCTCACCTAGGCGCAGCGAGGAGGCGGCTGCAGCAGCAGCAGCAGCAGCAGCCGTGACTGGAGCGAGGCGAGCGCGAGCAGGCCGGGGTTGCCAGCCAAGCCGGGGATATTTATATTCCGCAGCGAAGCCGCTTCGCCTTTACGCATCTTTCCTCCCCGCCGAGCTGGGCAGGGGCGCTGCCGCAGCCGAATCGAACCAAGCGATCGCCCACTCCCCCACCTCCCGCCAGCCACAGTCGAGGGGAGAAGGAGGGCGAAAAAAAAGGGAGGGGGGAAGGCGAACGCGCGTCCTCGGGCCCTCCCTTTCCCGCGCTCCCGCCGCCTGCTCGCGCTGAGCCAGAAGCCGTTCCGCGCCGCCCGACTCCCCGTTTTGTCCCGCCGAGGGCCTCGGCCATTCATCACTCACCGGGCTTTCCCGTGCGGAGCGGAGGAGTCTCGGAGCACGCCGCGCCGGTTGCAGGAGGGCACGTTGTCGAACTACCGCTGCGCAGCGCCGCGCCTCCCTCCTCTCGCATCCCCTGTTACTATGGATATTCTCCCAGTGTCTCCTCCGCTCCCGCCTGCACAGGGAGCGGGAAGGAGCTGCTCGAGGGGGGCCCGCATACCGCCGCTTAAATGACCCTCCTGCTGCGGCCACCGCCGCTTCTCTGCCTGACCTCAGACCCCGCGAGGCTGCTCCTTGCTGTCCCGCCAACAGCGGCTGCTTCCCGAGCCAGGCCCGGGAGAAAGAAGGCCCGGAGCTGCTGGCGCTCCTGCTTCCTCAAAAACGCGAGAGCGCGCAGAACGCCCCTAGGTCGGGACGCAAAGGAGAACTTCGGAGCTTCCGGCCGGTAGGGGAAGATGGGTCTTCAGCCGCGAACCCCTCGACAGTTTTAGGCCATTGCGGTTGCCGAGTCCCTAATCCTGTGGCCCATCCCCACTGAGAATCGCCCGGAAAGCCTGGCATCACTCGGCAATAACCGGCGGTTTTAAAAACCAGCGGCGGAGTTCTGCAGTACAGTAGCCGGTTCAAGCCATGCCGCGTTGCCGCGTCCTGATCCTTATTCTACGATATTTATTTGCTGCTTCAGTGCGTCCTATTTCAGGGAACCTTCCTGCAGTACCAATGCAATCCTTTTGCTCTCCTGATTGCAGGAAGCAAATAGCCATCTGATGCACCACGGAAAAATGGTGCCCATTTCTTAGCATACCAAGAAAACGAACAACAACCAAAAAAAATGATATAAGAATCCTGCCCCCGAAATTGCGTTAGACTTTTTTTCCCCAATACATACACTTTCATAGCGCTGCGAGCACACTCAAACCGAAGGTGGGGGAATGTTTCTTCCTTTCCAGAACGGCAGAATGGGAGTTTAAGTAGGGAGCAAATTTCCTGCTATTAAAGAAGATTCTTGGTAATCCCACCCAATCCAGAGCACAATTACCCTAGCCACTGAAAACAGCCAGAAGGGAGAGGAAGTAAAAGAGGAAATAATGCTCTAAGATCTCTGCTACCTGGTCCCTGACTGTGCTTTCTCAGAGTAAGGTATAGCAGCTAAGAGAAGTCCGGAGACCAGGTGGAGTCCCTAGGTTGGTTGGCTGCCTGGTTGGTTGGTTGGTTGGTTGATTGGTTATTTACAGAACCTATGGCTGTCTATTGCACCCAGTGATAGAGGCCTGACAACAATATAAAAGCAAACAAATCAACTCTTCTCATCATATAGACACCCTGATTTAGCTCATCCCCAATGCTTGTGGGAAGACCTATTCAGAGACTTCCAAAGGGATAAAAGGGTGCATTTTTCACTTTTGCTTTTAAGTTGTACAGTATGCACTTCCTTGATATATATATATATATATATATATATATATATATATATATATATATATATATATATATATATATATATATATATATATATATATATATATATATATATATATATATATATATATATATATATATATATATATATATATATATATATATATATATATATATATATATATATATATATATATATATATATATATATTCTCCAAAAGCCCCAAGGTGCTGGTTATCACCTATAAAGCCCTACATGGCCTGGGTCCGGGGTATTTGAGGGAACACCTGCTGCCGGCATCAAATGCCCTTCGCCCAGTGCGCTCCCACAGGGAGGGTCTGCTCAGGGTCCCACCGGTAAGAGATTGCCGGCGGGTGACACCCAGGGATAGGGCCTTCTCAGTGGGGGCGCCTGCCCTCTGGAACCAGCTGCCAGTGGAGCTGAGGACTGCCCCCGACCTCCGATCATTCCGCCGGGGCCTGAAGACCTGGCTCTTTGAGCTCTCGGGCCCAGGCTGAGGAGAAATTTATTTTAATTGGGGTTTTTAATTGTACAGGGTTGGTTTAATCTTTTTTAAATTGGTTTTTTAACTTTTGTATGGTTGATTTTTAACTCCCTGTAAACCGCCCTGAGTCCTCAGGGAAAGGGCGGTATATAAATGCAATAAATAATAATAATAATTAATAATAATAATAATAATAATAATAATAATAATAATAATAATAATAATAATAATAGTTGTGTTATCTAAAAAAGTTAAATCATGGCAACTGGAGCAAAGTTTATTAAGCTGAGACATTTTGTTACTCATCCAAGTAATTTCTTTAGTCAAAATTAAAATTGTGGTTAGGCATAGAATCAGAGGGTTGTTGGAATGTACTAACTGCCATACTGACAGCAGGGAGTTTCTTCCCAAAATGAAATGCATATGTAAATGAAGATTTCATGATTCAGATGAAAAGTATCTAAAAATGTTAAATCATGGCAACTATGATCTATGCCTAACCAAAAAAAAATGCAGTCAGTATGGCAGAGTTAATACATTCCAATGACGTTCTGACTCTATATCTAATGGGAAAAAAATTCATTTTGACTGAAGAAGTTACTTGGATGAGTAACAAAATGTCTCAGCTTAATAAACTTTGGTATAGTTGCCATGATTTAACCTTTTCAGATACTTGTGCCCTGGATGATTAAAACCTCATTTACATAATTTTCTTTAGTTCAATATAAATCTTTGAACATGTATTATACAATTAAACAGCTACAAGTAAGAATCCCATTGAGCTACAGGTAATCCTTGACATATGATTGGTCATTTAACAACCGTTCACAGTCAACAGTGGTCTCACAACTGGCTGTCATAAAATGTGCAAGCTACTGGTCACATGACCAAATTTTGGGTGCTTGGCAACCTGTTTGCATTTATGACCAATATAAATGTATGACTTTCAGAATGCTGACATTTGTGTTCTGTTCCAGCCTAGGACTGGCCCTGTTTGAATGTCAGGGACAACCCCTTTTTATAATCAACAGGCTGGAAAAAACCCAACCAAATTTATTTCCAAAGAGTTCAAGCAAAAGTGAAACAAAAAGTTCAAACAAGACTTAAACCAAAAGGTTAAACAAGAGTTAAACAAGAATAACAGACCAGGAGTCTAGCAGAAGATCTTCAAAGGGTTGCCTTCAGCAACCAGCACCTCCCACACCTTCCCCTTTTATCAGCAGTCCCAAGGCGTGGCTTCTCATTGCCTTCTCCCAAGTTGCCTCATTGCCTTCCTTTGTTCTGCTCTGCTAGATTGCCTCCTGCTCCTAGCATCCCTGAACAGAGCCAGCTGTGGATCGTCTTCTTCCAATCCCTCGTTCACACGGTTGAGTCTGAACAAGATAGGAGGGGCCAGGGTGAGAGTCCTGCAGTGCATCAGAATCTCCCTCTGACACCAAAGGCTCTCCAAACCCCTCTTCCTCCTCTTCTTCAGAATCATCCGACCCAGCTGCTGGAACCACAGGCTGATGCTGAATCACAACAATTTGGAGGGGGAAATGCTAGCTAGCAAAAGCCAGCATTCTGAGTCTTCCAGAACACTAGTGTTTTGACCTCGTTTGAGGTCCATTCATCCAGCACACCAAGGAGTCTGGCAAAAGCTCAAGCAAATGTCTTCATTCTTCCCACTGGGGCAGAGAGAGACCCAGGCACTCCAGTTAATGACTTTTATGGTAATTTAACAACCACAACTGTGAGAGCCAGGATTGCGGTTGTTCAGCAAAGCAAACATGGCAATGCACTTAATGACCACTTCACTCAATGTCCAAGATTCTAGGCTAATTATGGTTGTAGATAGAGAACTGTATTTTAATAAATGCATTCTGTAACATCTTTAATAGGAAAATACAGGAAAGCAAGTAATTGCTCATAGATCCAATTTGTTCAATATAAATAAGGGTAAAGTGATAAATATTGTCCCTCACTCCAAACAAATCTATATTTCCCCTATATGTAGATGACTTTTGAACTTACAGTATTGTAACTTAGCAGGAATATCCAACACACATCTACCCCAAAGACCTATGCTTGGGGTCATTGGGAACTGAAGTAAAACTGACAACGGACATTAACATAATAAAACTTAAGAAGAATGTGATAGAAGTAGAAAAACTACCACAAAATGGATTAGAGCAAACAACGCCATTATGAAGAAAGCCTACAACAACTGAGACTCTTCAGTGTAGAATAAGTAAGGGTAGGGGCAAACATGAGAGAGGCACATAGAGCCAGATGTTGTGAGGACTGCTATAGAAATCTAACAAACAAACAGATAAATACTTGTAAAATACTGTAGATGAAGAGATTTTCCTCCCCCTTTCATCACACTGTTAAAGCTTAAATAGATGGGAATTCAGAGCCCACTTAAGAGATTTTTTTTCAACAGGGTCCATAACTGATTTGTGGAATTTGCTACCAACAGTTATGGTTAGGAAAATCAACTGGATAGCTTTAGAAAGGGACTACAGGTACACAGAGGATCAGGCCATCAGTGGCTACTGATGGTCATTGACTATTTCTAAATCACACAGTGTCTTTTAAATATTGGTTTCCAGGAAGTGACAGTGAAAGAGGTTGTCTTCCAATCCAGGCTTGTGAGGTTCCCAAATGCCTCCAGTTCTGTACTTTATAAAGTTCAATGCTACCGTAGTTTAGATAGACTTATGGCTGCTGGGTCCAGGATAATTCCTTATGCTTTTATCATCTAGATCTCCTTTACATAATATTCAGATAAAAAGTACTAAAAATGATTGAAAACAATTGTGGACTATTTGAAGCTCAATCTCAACAAAAGTTAAGAGTTGATAAGTACTTCTGTTTTCTACTTAATATACTTGAATCAATAGTGTTAATAAATATTGGGCTAAATTGCAAAATACAATATTTTTTCTGAAATAAAAGCCATGAGGTCCTTGATCCCCAAATTACCTTGTGCATATATAAACCAAGAAAACTATGAAAAGCACATTGGTTAATTTAATTAATCATAAAATATGTATTTTCTGATCTATTGTTGACACTGATAAACTTTTATCCATTATATTTCTCATGCATTTTTCATTCAAAATCTTTTGAAATCACTCTTCAGTCTTAAAAATGACTTAGATTGACAACTTGAACTTTCAGTTTAGGATTAAAAGCAACTGCAAGCACATTAATTCAAGACATATCTGGGACTAGATCATAATGGAGTACATTAGGGTAATATTGAACAAACTTCACTGGCCTCAGTTTCATTCCTATGTACAATCTAAAATGCTGCCTTTCACTTTTAAAATTCTTCATTCAATGAGATTTCAATGTCTGCAATATCTTCTCCTACATTAACTTAATTATACTTCTATATCATCAGCTACTTCCGCCTTCTGACAGAACATTTAAAGTGGTCAGAAATAAAGCTATGAATAAAATACTGGATTCCCAATCATTCATATTATAATTGCAAACAAAGAATTGTCAAAAGATTATGTGGTAGTCTTTTTACCAAAGTCTTAAACAATGGTTATTTGTCCATTGTGACATATAGTTAATTAATAAATCTGCAAATGACAAATGCTAGCCATATAGTTTTATAAATGGGCATTTCCCAGCTCTGAGACTATTTGAAGAAAATTGGTTGCTTTAGATTTGTATTTGTATTTTGACTGTCTCTCCCCAGCTGTGTCTACCCATCCTGTCAGATATGACAGGAGAGGCATTCTCTGGGTCCCATTCTTTAGTAAACATCATCTGGTAGGACCCAGAAAGGGAATATTTTCTGTTGTGGTTCCCACTCTCTAGGACAGGGGTGGCAAACCTATGGCACGTGTGCTAGAGGCGGCACTCAGAGCCCTGTGGGCACACATGCCATCGCCCCAGCCCCGTCTCCCCCTCGTGGCCCCCTCCTCACCAGCAGCCCCCCCAGAGGAGAGTCGCCCCTGGACACAGCCCACGTGGAGCAGCACAACCAAGGACATGGCAGCTGGGCAGCAGGGACAAGAGTCCACCCTCACGCCCTATCTCACGCAGATGATGCTGTGGGGTGTGGGTGGAGGGAATGGCCGCCATGGCCGCCTGGGCGATTGCTGCGGGGGACCGTGGAGGTGGTGGGTGGTCCTGTGGGCAAGCAGGGCAGGGGCAAAGCGCGGGGTTCGGGGGTAGGCAGGGGTCAGGGCGGATTTTGGGCACTCGGTCTCTAAAAGGTTCACCATCACTGCTCTAGAACATCATTCCCTCAGAGATTAGATTTGCCTTAACCCTATTGGTCTTTTGTAAGATCTTAAAGATCTGGTTTTGTTACTAAACATGGGGACCTGGCAGTAGGGTTGAGTCCATGTCATGGTTTTCCTAATTGTTGTATTGGTTGGTCTTTTATCTCAGTGTTATATATGTTGTTTATTAGTTTGTTATATTAATTTATATTGTTTTTAATCATTGTTAGTCACCCAGAGTCATGTATCTGAGATAACCGGAATGAATGAATGAATGAATAAATAAATAAATTTTAATATTTTTTTCTGTATCTAAATTATTTGTTTCAGTAGCAACCAAAATAGTCAGCTCCTGAAAGCATAACATTCCTCATGGGGATAAGTGCTAAGACTAATATCAGCTTACATTCAAAATTTAATAAGTTATATTTTCTCAGTGGTGAAAATGAAAGGTTGAAGAACTATATATTGGAGAACATAATTTAATCTTCTAGACTTCTTCAGTCTTGCATTTGAATAAATATTTCCCTAATATTAGTGTTTATATTAGACATATTTCTGAATTTGCAGCAACTTTAGATAAGGTTGAGTTCTAAGATGTAAGCTATTGTATGGATGTTTACTTTAAAATGCATTCATGGAGGCCATTGAACAACACAGATAATTTAAGTAAAGTGGTTTTTCTTATGTTCATGGGAGTTTATTTAATTGCAATGACATTCTGGCACAGCCAAAGATTCTTTTAAGGACTCGAACTGAAGTTACAATAAAAAAAATCAGTAATGTGAAACATTGGTCCTGATTTTACAAAATTCCTGATTTAGGAATTTACATATACAAGATATGCTTTATTTTAGAGATTCCTGGATTTCCTATGCTAAATACAGTAATAAGATGTAATATTACCAAGTAATTACTGAAATAGTTCTGCAAATAAGTAAATTAAACTTTAGAATTAATGTTAAACAAGTTCTATGATGGGGCTTGCAATAAAACAGTATTTATCATATTGCATCCTGCTGTTTTTCCAAAAATCTGGAAGAACTTCCAGATTCTTTCATGTTTTCTTTTATGAAAGCAGTAGTGTAGAATCATTAGGCTGATTATTATAGAAAGTGATATCAATCAGAGCATCATACTACTGTGTTACAAGTGATAAATCTTATTTTCTTTGTATAAGACTAATAACCCCCAACAGCCATAATACAGGATTAGAATAGTCTTAGAATAACTTGATTGTGTTAATATTATAACCAGCTCTATTTCTATAGTGCCTTAATACAAACCTTAATACAAACATTAGATATGTGTATTAAGAAATAATGACCTTGACAGCTGTTGCTAAATTCTCAGGTTTCTGCTAAATAATACACAAAAGGAAAGTTTTAGGAAGTATTAAATACATACTCTATACTTCTAAGAACTCTGATTATGGAATTTAAAACATTTCAACATTTGATTTGCAAAAGTTTATCATAGCCTTTGTCTAAAAACTTGAAATGGTGCTTGGCCTGGTAATTTACAATAGCCTTTTATTGGTATAAATGCTTCCTCTAAAACTGCTATACTGTTGTAATATGCAAAACAGAAATTATGCTGAGTAAGATTATTGATCCATCTAGGTCAATTTTATTTATGACAGGCAAATAATTTTCAATGGATTCAAAAAGGATTCTTTCCTAACTCTGCCTGGAAACAAAAGATCTTGCATCTGGGATATTTTAAACTGTGGCAAAGTGGATTTGGTGCAGCTGCCATAAATAAAAATAACAAGAGGTCTGTACTCCATTTAATTTTGTAAACAATCAAGGAAGAAGCCACCTGATCCACCATGTTTACTCATATATAAGAGAGGTGATCTCAAGTTTTTCAAGGAGCCATACGCTGTAATAAATTGTCACGATTTCCCTGGATTTAGTACAATTATTGTTTAAATATCATAATTCCTTTCAGGAAACCCATAAGAATGAAAAATTCAGCTAATGAACCTTGTAAAAGACCTGAATAATAATCATAACATTTTGGGACTGAATTTGCTGTGATCAACTCTAATTCTGTTTATTTAGGACACAGCTGAGTACCTCTTCCAAGAAATGTCTTAATCTGTTCCTTCTCCAGCTTAAGATACCATACTTAATGATAAACATTTTGGCAGAATGTAAGTGTTAAGTCGTGGGCTCTTGGGTGCAGGAATGACAACACGAGGCTGAGTACAGGATAACTCATACTTTATTCTTGCTAGAACTGTACTGAAACTTGGGCTGCAACCAGCCACAATATATAGTCTAGCCCCTAGGCGGCAGCCAATAGGTTTGAACCTGTTAGGTTCCAATAGACGATCACACCGTGAGGTTTAATGCAAGAATGTTTATTAACACAAGCATAAGTCAACTGGCAATTAACCGTTTAACTCCCCCTTATATAGTCAGCTACATTCAAACAGTGGCCAATCCCCAGCCCGGAAACTCCCGCCTAAATTGCATCAGCCAATAATTGCACTCAGAGCTTCCCGCTTCTAGAAAGGTCCCTTTTAATTAATCTACAGACACAACACCCCTTCCCCCCCACTAATGTCATTTATTAACATAGTCTCTCAGATATGATGGTGGCTTGTGAACCCTGGTAGGGTATCTATTACTCTTGTTGGCAACCGTCTCATTTGTTGTCTGGCTATTGGCACTGGTCTCAGCTGTTTGGGCCCTGGGCTCGGATGGTACAATGTCAGTGTTTTGTTGTTGTTGAGCTTGTTGATGTTCTGGACCCGTATGAGATGTACTAGGGCTACCCCTTGGAATCAACTCCCGGTCATCATTGCCCAGCTGCGGCGCTATGTTGGGTCGCCTGGATTGTGTTTCAACCCCACCCACACTGTCCCTGGTAATTGTTGAGCTCAGGCGGTCAGGATTGAATATGACATCTTGAGCCTGTGTGTATTGGCCCACATCATTTTTTACAATATCAATTTCTGGGGCCCTTTTTCTTAATTGGTCGATATGTCGCTTAATTACTCTATTCCCTTCCCCCTCAATAGAATAAGATAATGGCCCCGTGACATCAATGACCACTCCCGGTACCCATTTGTCACCCGGACCATAGTTCCTGGCCCACACTAAGTCACCAATGTTGAGGGACCGGGTTGGTATAGCTGCCTCAGCTTCTGTGGGTAGTCTGTCAGGGTGAAGTCTGTCCAGCTTTGTTGTTAATCTTCTTCCCCACCTCATTTCCGCTGGGCTCTTCCCCGTAGCTGTGCAGGGCGTAGTATGCTGTGACAGAAGAAATTGTGCCAATCTGTTGCCAGTTGCCGCGGATGATGCGTTTCAGAGCGTCTTTTGTTGTTCGGACGTTGCGTTCAGCCAAGCCATTGGTGGACGGGTGAAAGGGTGCCGAAGTCGTGTGCCTAATCCAATTGGCCTTGAGGAAATCCTGAAATTCAGCAGAGGTGAATTGGGGCCCATTGTCAGAGACAATCACGTCAGGTAACCCATGGGTGGCAAAGAGGCCCCTTAAAACCTGAATAGTTTTAGCTGATGACATAGTTTTAACAGGCACAACCTCCAACCACCGGGAAAAGCTATCTACCACAACTAGGAATGTTAGTCCTTGAAATGGGCCTGCGAAATCAATATGGATGCGTGACCATGGATTCCTAGCCGCCTCCCATTTGTGTGTAGAATTGTGAGCCTGTTCCGGCCTAGAACGTTGACATAGGTAACAACCAGCTACGCACTCTTCAATTGCCGTGTCTAACCCAGGCCACCACAAATGACTTCTAGCTAGGGCCTTCATGCGTACTATTCCTGGGTGGCCATCATGTAATTCAGCTAATACTGACTTCCTATGAATTTCAGGAATCACCACTCGGCTGCCCCACAACAAACATCCCAAGTGAGATGATAATTCATCTTTTCTCCTAAAATAAGGTGTGAATTTAGGGTCTGGATTCTTATTGGGCCATCCCCCCTGAACCCATGCTGAAATTCTGTTAAGTGTTAGATCTTTCTTAGTGGCTGTGGCAATGTCCTTAGCAGTTAATGGGCACTCAGGTATTTCCTGTAATGACAGAATCTGGCCCGCTAGAGCGGGATCCCTCTCAGTGTCGGTTAGTGGCAACCTGCTTAAGGCATCTGCATGGCCCATTTCCTTGCCCGGTCTATGTTTTAGGGAGAATGAGTATGCTGAGAGAAATATGGACCACCTAAGCATCCTAGGGGACATGATTTGAGGTGTCTGCTTATCAGTGGTGAACAATCCCAATAAGGGTTTGTGGTCAGTGTAAATAGTAAAGTTCCTACCATAAAGGTAATCATGGAACTTTTTCACACCTGCCACTATTGCTAAAGCTTCCCTGTCAATTTGGGCATAATTTCTTTCGGCTTTAGTCAGTGTTCTCGAATAATAAGCAATTGGCTTTTGTTGACCCTTGTCATCCATATGGCTAATGACAGCACCCACCCCATAGGGTGAAGCATCACACGCTAAATAGCTTGGCTTATTTTCAATAAAGTGTGTAACAGTGGAATGGCTAGACAAAATGTCCTTCAAAGTTTGAAAACTGATTCTATGTTTTTCCTGCCAATGCCAAGGGGTTTTCTTTTCTAAGAGTCTATGTAATGGTTCAGCTATGGCAGCCTTATGTGGCAAAAATGTGTGATAAAAATTAACTAACCCTAAAAAGGCTTGTAATTCAGCCTTATTCTTTGGTTCAGGTGCCAATTTAATTGCTTTAATTTTTTCAGTTGTTGGATGAATGCCATTCTTATCAATTCTAAACCCTAAAAATTCTGTTGATTTAACTCCTATAAAACATTTTTCCCTTTTTAATTTAAGTCCCGCAGCTCTAAATTTCCCCAATACCTGTTCCAATCGGTCAGCTAATATTTCTTCAGTTTTTCCAGCAATCAGGACATCATCAAAGTAAGGGCATACACCAGGTATGCCCTTTAAGGTCCTCTCCATCACCTCTTGAAAGATGCCTGGAGCTGCTGCAATTCCAAATTGAAGCCTGTGAACTCGAAACGCCCCCTTGTGGGTTACAATCGTTTGGGCCTCGGCGGCTTCCTTAGACACGGTAAGCTGTAAATACGCCTGCGCCAAGTCGAGCTTGGCAAAGATGGCGCCGTCCTGGATCGTCGCGAGGACCTGCTTCACCGTTGGGACCGGGTAAGCGTGTTTTTTCATTCCTAAATTTAGAGTGGCCTTATAGTCGGCACAAATCCTCACATCCCCATTTGGTTTAAGGGGTGTGACGATTGGTGTCTCCCATAGGCCTCCCTCGACCGGTTCAAGTACGCCTTGGCCTACAAGCTTATCAAGCTCGGCCTCGATTTTTTGTTTAAGGGCAAAAGGTACCCTCCGGGCCTTCAATCTAATCGGTTTTACAGCGGGATCTAAATTAAAATTAATGGGGGGGACTTTATATTTGCCTAAAGATCCATCAAATACGTCTGCGAATTCATCGCACACAGATTTGAGGGACTTACTTTGAATTGTATTTATTCCCCCTACCCAAATTCCTAAAGCAGGGAACCAATTAAGGCCTACTAAACTGGTCCTTTGGCCTTCGGTCACTAACAGGTCCAATAATCCCTTGAATCCCTTATAACTAACTCGAATGGAAATTTTTCCCTTAATGCTTATGGGGGATTTTTGGAAATCGGCTAGCTGGATTCCTGTCGGCCTAAGCGGAATTTTGTGACCACTTTCCCGTTCAATGTACTTCAGGGTTTCTAATGAAATTATTGATACTGAGGCCCCTGCGTCTACTTCCATTTTGCAGGGTATTCCTTGCAACTGGACTACAATTTTTAATTTAGGCCTCAGTACGTGATTTATTTTTTGTCTAATGTGGTGGACTCTCGCCCCCTCCCCGCGGTTGGATTGTTGTGCCCTAGGTCTAAGGGTCTCTCTGCCATGCTCCCGAGGGGTTACCTTACCTTCGGCCCAGACGTCCAATTCGTGGATCCGGTTGTCTCGCGTCCGGTTGCGGCAAATGGCCTGGATGTGGCCGGTCTTTCCACACGATCTGCATTTCGCTGTGCGGAATCTGCATGTTGATCTGGGGTGGTTGCCCCCACAGCTGCCGCATCTGGTGTCCTGGTCTCTGGATCTGGGCAGGATGTCTCGTGGCCCTCTTTGCGCTGCTTGTGGTTGTTGTCTTCGGGCCTGGTCAGGAGCTTCAGTCCGCGGTGGTCTGGTTGCCATCTTACCGAATCGTCTGGAGATCTCAGCTATATCGGCCTCCCATTGCTGGTCCACCTCCCCGCTGTCCACATGGCTTTCTAAGTTGATTTCGGCTGCAGAGCCCATGCTGCTTCGGGGGGGGGTCTCGCGTTCCTGTTGACTCATAAGTTAATAGTTCATCAAGGACTTCCTGTAGATCTCCCGTGGGCTTGGCGATGATTCGGTTTTGTAGATTTTCGTCCCGCAAGCCGAGCACCACTCGATCTCGGATCTGGATCTCGAGGTTGTCATATTTGCACCTCACCGCCGCCTCTCTAACCGCTGCCACGAATTGAGTGATTGATTCGCCAGGTCTTTGATTCCTTTTTTCAAAAATTCGTCTCCAAAATAATTCAGACCTTTTTGGCGTGAAGTGTACCTTCAATTTTGCCAACAAGTCTGCATACGAGACGCTAGAGACCGGCAGGGGTTGACATAGGCCGACGGCAATTCGATACACTGGTGTCCCGCTAAGGGTCAGAAGAGCCGCGGCTTTCTTCCTGTCGTCCGTTATGCCGTTTACTAACAGGAACCCTTCAACCTGGCCAACATATTCTTCCCAGTCTTCAGGGAATCGGGGGTCAAATTCCCTCAATGAGCCGACTTGTGCCATTGGGAAAAAAAAAAATTCGGCAGCGTTGTATTTCGGTTGACTGCGTTTGAATTTTCCCGCCTCGCGCACAGCTGAATTCGCCGTTCCTTCACCGATCTGTCGTCTATCCCACCTTCGTCGCCAATTGTTAGGTTCCAATAGACGATCACACCGTGAGGTTTAATGCAAGAATGTTTATTAACACAAGCATAAGTCAACTGGCAATTAACCGTTTAACTCCCCCTTATATAGTCAGCTACATTCAAACAGTGGCCAATCCCCAGCCCGGAAACTCCCGCCTAAATTGCATCAGCCAATAATTGCACTCAGAGCTTCCCGCTTCTAGAAAGGTCCCTTTTAATTAATCTACAGACACAACAGAACCCACTCTTGACGCCTGGGGCTAGCAAATTGCAGGACAGGAGACAGCTAGTCTGGGTTGCTGGAGAGCCGTTAGCTGCTCCAGCAACCCACGTGGTGTATCACCACAAGCCCAGTACATAACACCCCTCCCCTCTTAGATCAAACTATGACAATCGCGATTAGTCTTGACAGTGGTCAAGACTTATTAATCAACTCACATACAACTGTAGTGACAATAATAAAAATATTAAAATCACTGTGGCTACAATGAGATTAAACAATGTCTAATGAACAGGTTTCCATTGCAGTAATGAGCAGTTTCACAATGCACTAGTTTCTGTAGTTAGTGGTAACAAGTTTCACAACAATATACATCACTTTATTTTACAATGTAATCTGTGAGGTATGCAGGAGGCTTGTGTGGCCTAGAGGAACGTCTTGGAGTTCCCATCACTCTGTGGTCTCCCAGCTTACCTAGTGGCTGGGTACATTCATGTCCTTTGTGCTCCAGTGTCAAGGGGACTCGAAATGCTCTGGCTGGCCTCACCAGGTTGGCCCACCCCAGAGTCAGTCTGTTCAGCAGAGTAGGCACAGCGGTTGCTGAAATTCGGTTCTCTCGCTTCATCAGGGGGTCCATGTTGCACTCCCGTGCTACCCAGTTCTTCCTCAGAATCCATCTCCGCTGAGAAGGAAAAACCCTGGTCATCCAAGTGAGGGCTGGCTTGGCCGCAGGTTTGAGGACTTTGGGAGGGACTTATGATGCAGTCCTCACTTAGTGGCCATTCTGGAAACCTTTTCCTGAGTTGATCAATGTGTCTTCTGACAATTCACCCTCTCTCCAACCCCACTTCATAAGATAGGGGTCCGGATGCCTTGGTGATTTGACCAGGAACCCATAAATTCCTTTGACCATAGTTCCTGGCCCAAACCCAATCACCCATGTGCAGCCCCCTCAGGGGTTTTGGTTGAGAGGCTTCTGCTGCCACTCTGTCTGGATGCAACCTGTCCAGTTTAGTAATCAAATGCTCCCCCAATGTAGTTCTGCAGGACTTTTACCTGTGGCAGTGCAGGGCATAGAATGCTGGCAGAGTAAAAAATCTGCCAATCTGTGATGCCAGTCACCTGTGACAATGCGCTTGAGTACCTCCTTTGTTGTCCTCACCATGTGTTTGGCTTGTCCATTAGAAGATGGATGAAATGGTGCAGACGTTGCATGTCTGATGAGATTAGCTCTAAGAAAAGCCTGAAATTCAGCAGCAGTGAATTGGGCCCCATTATCAGAAACTAAGACATCAGGCAACCCATGTGTTGCAAAGAGTTTTCTCAGCACCTGGATGGTCCTAGCAGTAGTCATGTTAGGAACTGGAATTACTTCCAGCCATTTTGAGTGGCTATCCACTACTATCAAGAAGAGTTGCTGTTGAAAAGGCCCAGCGTAATCCTAGACCAGGGAGTGTGCGTTTCCTGTGGCATTTCAGGCCTAGATTGCTGGCATGTATAACAACCATGGACTTGACCCTCAATGGCCTTATAAAGGCCAGGCCACCAAAGGTAGCTTCTCTAGCTAAAGCTTTCATTCTGGCAATGCCTGGATGGCCTTCATGTAAGGAGTGTAAGACCCTGTCCCTTAGGGAAGTGGGAATTATGACTCTGTTCCCCCATAAAATGCAGCCCTTATGTGCAGACAACTCATGCCTCCAGACAAAATAATTTTGAAATTCAGAGCCTGGACTTTTTTCCAACCAGCCCATGTATACCCATGACAACACTCTACTCAGAATTTTATCTGTGGCAGTTTCAGTAGCAATATCCCCTGCATGGAGGGGAAACTCAGGTATGTCCTGTATGGACAGTATTCTAGCAGCAGGAGCTGGATCTGGATCCATTAGTGGCATTGGTAGTCTGCTGAGGCCATCAGCATGGCCCATTTCCTTTCCTGGTTTATGAATTAACTTAAAATTGTATGCAGACAAAAAAATAGACCATCTCAACATTCTTGGAGATAGTATATGTGGGGGGGTTGTTTGTCTGTTGTGAACAGTCCTAACAGAGGTTTGTGGTCAGTGTAGACAGTGAAATCCCGGCCATATAAATAATCATGACATTTTTTTAACTCCAGCAAGTATGGCCAGGGCCTCTTTGTCTATCTGGGCATAGTTGTGCTCAGCAGAGGACAAGGTTCTTGAGTAAAATGCAATAGGAACCTGTTTCCCATTTTTCTCTATGTGGCTTAAGACTGCCCCTACCCCATAGGGAGATGCATCACATGCAAGACATACAAGTTTAGACTCTATGTAATGAGTTACAGTGGACTTTTCTGACAGAAGTGCTTTCAAATCCTGGAAATTTTTTTCGTGTAAGTTAGTCCATTTCCAAGGAGCTTTTTTGTCAAGCAGCCTGTGGAGGGGCTCTGCTATTGCTGCTTTATGAGGTAAGGAATGTGTGATAAAAGTTTAGGAGAACCAAAAATGCTTGCAGCTCTCCTTTTGATTTGGGCTTGAAGCCATTTTAATGGCTTTCACTTTAGAATCAGTGGGGTGAATGCCATTAGCATCAATGTGAAAACACAAGAATTCTGTTGATGAAACCCCAGTACTACACTTGTTCTTTTTTAATTTGTGGCCTGCTTCGCGAAGCCTCTGTAAAACAGCCCTGAGCCTTCTGGCCAACACTTCTGAGGATTCCCCAGCAATAAGAACATCATCAAAATAAGGGCAGACACCCTGGATACCCTTAAGTGTACGTTCCATAATCGCTTGAAAAATACCCGGTGCAACACTGACTCCAAACTGTAAGTGTTTGACTTTGAATGCCCCTCTGTGAATCATGATCGTTTGAGCCGCAGCTGTGGCCTTGTCAACTGGCAATTGCTGATAGGCGTGTGCTAAATAAAGTTTAGCAAAAATGGTTCCCCCTTGCAAAGAGGCTAAAATATGGTTGACCCCTGGAACCGGATAAGCATGCTGCTTGAGGCCCTTATTCAATGTGAATCAGCACAAATGCGAATTTCCCCGTTGGCCTTAAGTGGAGTGACAATAGGAGTTTCCCACTCTCCACCCATCAACAGGCTGTAACACGCCCTGTTCTACAAGCTTATCGATTTCGGAATCAATTTTATGTTTTAAGGCAAAGGGGACCCTGCGAGGCTTAACCCTGATTGGGACAACATTGGGATTTAACTTGAAAGAGATTGGCAGGCATGTATATGTCCCTAGGGTTGAATCAAAAACATCCGCGTATTCTTCGCACACTGACATGAGGTCTGCCGTTTGTGTCCGGTTTATGCCAGTAATCTGAATACCTAAGGCATCAAACCAATCAAGTCCAATGAGACTTGTTATCTGGCCCCCTACTACTTTTACATCCAGGTGCCCCCCAAACCCTTTAAAGTTTACCAATACGGTGGCTTCACCCTTAACTTTAATTTGAGCATTTTGAAAATCCGTTAAAATGATATTTGAGGGTCTTAGTTTGGCCCAATTGTTACTGCGCCTACACACAAAGTTGTATGTGTCTTGCGAAATGATTGAGACGGCAGAGCTGGAGTCCAACTCCATCTTACATGGAACTCCTTGTAGCTCTACTAAGAGCTTAAGTTTGGGCTTGAGGGGTCGATGAGTCCCGGTGCGGCAAATGCTTCTCCGGCTTCTGAAGAATCCCTCACTAACTGGACCCTGGGCCCCAGTACCTCTCCTAGTCAGTTCCTCCAACTGGTGTTTGGGTGGCCTGTCTCTCTGGCAGGCTCTGCAAACCACCGCGATGTGGCCTGTTCTTCCGCAAGCTCTACTTGTGGCTGAGCGAAATCTGTAATTGGAGCAAAGATGGTTGCTTCCACACCCTTTACATCTCAGTAAGAGAACTGCCTTGTAACCGTCCTCTTGCTGGTGGCTGTAGTGCTGTTGCGCATTGGGTTGCCTTTGGAGTTTGTTGATTTTGGGTTCTTCTTCTTCTGACGATTCTCCGGCGCATTTGGCGACCTAAAGATGGACCGATTCTTCGACTTTTGAAGGTTTGGTGGGCTGAACTGTCTGCACTGTGCCCCTGGTGGCTTCATTGGCCATCACCTCGTCCTGTGCCTCGGAAAACATTAAATTGGGTCTAGCAAACAGTCTCTGCTGATGCGTTCTGTCCCGAAGGCCACAGACAAACCGGTCTCTTAGTCATTCTTCTAAATTTGAGAACTTGCAAAGGTGTGCGGCCTGTCTAAGGCCCGCAAGGAACTCCGAAGCTGTCTCCCCAAGTAGCTGCACTCTTTGGTCAAATTTGAATCTTCACGTCATCTCCGACATCTTGGGCTGGAAGTGCATGGTTAGCTTCTTTTTAAGGGCTGTGTATGAGACTGCTTTGATGGGTGTCGGCGTGAAAAGCTTCTCTGCCAAATCAAAGGTTGCTGGGCCGCACAGGGCAAAGCAATGTCGCGGCCTTCAGACCTTCCTCTGCGATCTGATTTGCTCTCAGATAGTTTTCTACTTGCGAAAGGTAAGATGGCCATTCTTCCGGATGCTTCACGTCAAATTCTCTTAATTTGCCGACCTTCGGCATTCTTCCTTCAGATTCCTGTGATCTTCGGATCCTGCTTCTAGGCTCAGGGAATGCGTCCACTGAGCGCGAGGCCACTAGTGTGGCTTACTAGCTGGCCTAGAGAGGGGGAAAATGCCTCTTCCCTTTGGCGTGTGCTGCCAACCCCTCATTGACCTCAGCTCTTAATTGGCGAAGCAGGATCCCACCCTCGTCACCACTGTTAAGTCATGGGCTCTTGGGTGCAGGAATGACAACATGAGGCTGAGTACAGGATAACTCATACTTTATTCTTGCTAGAACTGTACTGAAACTTGGGCTGCAACCAGCCACAATATATAGTCTAGCCCCTAGGCGGCAGCCAATAGGTTTGAACCCATTCTTGACGCCTGGGGCTGACCAATTGCAGGACAGGAGACAGCTAGCCTGGGTTTCTGGAGAGCCGTTAGCTGCTCCAGCAACCCGTGTGGTGTATCACCACAAGCCCAGTACATTACAGTAAGCATTCCAATAAAAGAGAATATATGTAACTCGGGTCACTGGTGGGATTCAGCTCGTTCGCACCACTTCAGCAGAACCGATAGCTAATTTTTTGTTGTCCAGGCCCAGAATGGACCTCCAGAAGTGGCATCCACACAGAGAACTGGTTGTTCACATATTTGAATCCCACCACTGACTTAGGTTCAACTATAGCAGGGGCCTTCAAACTTGGTCCTTTTATGACTTGTGGACTTCAACTCCCAGAATTCCTCAGCCAGTGTGCCTGGCTGAGGAATTCTGGGAGTTGAAGTCCACAAGTCATAAAAGGGCTACGTTTGAAGGCCCCTGAACTATAGAGTTCCTAGTACTCTCTGAGCATGGTTATTTTCTTCCAGACATGTCTTTACCAAACTAAGTTATATAATACAAGTAAGGGTGGAATTTGATGCCTGTTGAAATTTTTTAAGGCCACATACACAAATTCCCCAACCACAGCTACAGCTGGAATATCCCTTTCTAACCATTACTTTTCAGAATGTTTCCTTTTGGTGCTGCCTTTATTCCATCTTTCATCTTTATTCATCTTTATTCATCTTTTTCATCTTTAACTAAACTGGCATGATTAAAGTGGTGTTTTTTCCAATCCAAGGCTTACTATATGCACAATTTCAATCATTTTGATTGTGATGGTGGTGATGGCATGGTGTAGGGCTTGCTTCTGCCAAGCTCTAATGGGTCACTTTCAGCTGCAACTCCTCCTCTTCAGTTGCTGGGCACTGTCCTCCCATTCCATTTTGGATTATGTTTCTAAACTAATGTGGCACGAGAAAAGTAGTGGGATTGCTAGGAAAAGCAGCAGACCATTCTTTAAAAAGAGTACATTAAAGGAAAAGTGGGGAAACAAAGTGCCAGCAGTACGATTGATAGAATGGTTTTAAAAAACAGCTGTTTAAAAAACAGGAGAAAGGTATCAGCAGCAAAATAGCTATGAAGATCAGGAGAAGAGCAACTTTGAAAACAGGACTGGGCATAATTTAGTTTTCCATGTGACTGTTGAATTGTCAACATTTCAGTTGCTGCTGCTGAAAAAGGAGGACAGGTGAGAACTTGCAGGTTCCTGCCATACAACCTTGTTCTACTACAACATTAAGGAGAACAATTTGGTATTCTTGTTTTTTTACCTCTCCCCCTCCAAGGTGAGAGGGGAAATGCAGCCACCAGTCATGACATCTTAATTTGTCTAAGCCCATGCCAGCGGCTTCACTCAAAGCAGAATAAAGAGTGGCTATGAGCAGAGTAACCCACCAGATGTTTGTGCTGTCTGAGGAACTAGAGGAAGCATGATAACCTGTCTGCTTGTTATGCCCTACAGAGAGGCCAAGAATTTATTAGCATTTTTCTAATGGTGATATTACAATTAAAGTGTAATTTTGTATATTGAATTCTTTGTCATAATAGCATTCAGAAATATATAAATCTTTATTGTCATTGTGTAACTCACAATGAAATTAAGTGCTGTCCACGGTGCACACTACACACAAGTAAAAACCACAAATAAGAACATACATTAGATACACACATCCTTCACATTCTATTCACCATTGCACTGCTCCTAAGATTGCACTTCACTGTTGCACTATACTGTGGTATTTAATATGATTACAGCTCTGGGATAAAAACTATTTTTCAGCCTATTTGTCTTTGTTTTTATTATCCTGTACCATCTGCCAGATGGTAATAGTTCAGAAAAAGAATGTCCAGGATGAGATGAGTCTTTAAGAATATTTTGAGCTTTCCTAAGACAGTCATCCCTGAGAATTTTCCTCACTCTTCCAAGGCAGCGAGCCTTGGCGATGTCATCCAGAGGTGTCAGGGGACAGCCCACAATGTTTTGTGCTGTGCTCACCACCCTCTGTAATACTTTCCTATCCACGGCTGTCAGGCCAACATACCAAACCACAATATAGTGCGAGAGGACGCTCTCTATAATAGACCAGTAAAAGAAGGTCATTAGCCGTGGTTCTACCCTGTTCTTCCGCAAGACCCTGAGGAAGTGGAGTCTCTGTTGGACCTTTCTGGCCACCTCAATTGTATTAACTTTCCAGGCAAGATCTTCACAGAGGTAGACTCCCAGGAATTTAAAGGAGGAAACTCTCTCTCTCTCTCTCTCTACACACACACACACACACACACACACACACACACACACACACACACAAACACACACACACGATGTAAAGTGGAGGAGGTTCCTCTCTTTTCCTCCGGAAGTCTAGCACCATCTCTTTTGTCTTGCTGATGTTCAGGTGCAAGTTGTTCTCTGAACACCATAATGGTATCATCTGCGAACTTAATTATCGCAGTAGATGGGTTGGACAATACACAATCATATGTGTACAATGAGTACAGGTAGGGGCTAATAATATGAAATATAGTACTACAGAACAAATGGCAAAATGCAAAAACCAATGTAAATCCCAAGAGAGTAAAAAAACCTGATTTTAGAGCACATTGAGGACAATGTAATTATTATAATACAAATCACATTATTGTAATGGTTTATGAAATATTTAGTCTTTCTGCCTTCAATCTATTTTAACAAAATGTCCCTAGCTATTTCCTAGATACTTTCATTAATGTCTGTATGCAATTGGTAAGTATATTGCTCATTTATGTTCAAGCAATGACACAAAAGCTGAATTGATAGTATTTATTAAGAGCTTGGACTCTGATCTGGAACAAAGAGGGTAAGTTCAACTTTTGCTAAATACTGACTTTCTTAAAGCCTTCTCTTTCTAAATAAAATAAACTATACAACAGCCAACACAGTTCTGTTCAGTTCTTCTGTTTGGCTTCTTGATTACACATCTGCTCTGTGTAATTTGTATAGCAGCATCTTAACTAAGAGTTATGTGATACCCAGTATCATGAAAGAATCTTTGTATCGGCTGAACCATGGAGGCATTTTTCTGTGATAATATGGAACCATCAATATGACTGAATCAACATAATAGACCATTTGTAATTTTTTAGATGGTTTTAGGTCCAGGATGGTTCTTTGCGGATACTAAGTGCTTATCATTTCAAAGTGAGTTTACAGCTCTCTTATGTGGATTTTGAGTCTTCGATGAAAGGGCGGATATGAATAGCTTCTTGGTACTGGTTTAGCTTAGGTTTCAACTTGTTGCAGCTATTTTCAGCTATTAGAAAGACTTGTACAGCAGTACTGTATCCATTTTTTATAAGTGGTGGTGATTCCATTAGTAGGTATTGTTTCAATCCAGCCTTCTTTCTGATGTCTTACCATGTAAATAATCTTTTTCAGATTCATTCTTGTTTGGCATTGTATCTGCTTCTTGAATTGTTTTTGTAAGTTTGCACATTTTAGCCATTTCTGCATTTGTATCAGAAATTTACCTACTTGTACCCACGTGCTGGACATTTTTATAGTCCTGCTTTATTTTTCCTTGGCTGCATTGTTTGAGTACACTTTATTTATTTATTTATTTATTTTATTATATTTATATACCGCCCTTTCCCGAAGGACTCAGGGCGGTTTACAGGGTGATTAAAACAAAAAATACAAAAGTTAAAAACAGTTAAAAAAATTATATCCGTCCCTGAACAAATAAAACCCCAGTTAAAATTAAAATTAAAATTCTCAGCCTGGGCCAGAGAGCTTGAAGAGCCAGGTCTTCAAATCCCGGCGGAATGAACGGAGGTTGGGGGCAGTCCTAAGCTCCACTGGCAGCTGGTTCCAAAGGGCAGGCGCACCCACTGAGAAGGCCCTATCCCTGGGTGTTGTCCGCCGGCAATCTCTTACCGGTGGCACCCTGAGAAGACCCTCCCTGTGGGAGTGCACTGGACGAAGGGAGCTTGATGCCGGCAGCAGGTGTTCCCTCAGATAACCCGAACCCAAGCCATTTAGGGCTTTATAGGTCATCACCAGCACCTTGAATCTCACCCGGAGGGCAACTGGGAGCCAATGCAGCTCGCGGAGTAGAGGTGTTACATGGGAGTATCGGGAAACCCCCATCACAACTCGCGCGGCCGCATTCTGCACCATTCTGCCCTGTTTGGAAGCTTTTTGGCTGCTGTTGGTTCCTTTGCTAAAGCCAAAACCATGTTTCTGACTAAAATCTGCTGGTTTCTTTCCGTTCAGCAGTTTGTAACCAGTATTGGATTGCCAGTACTGAATATTATCACTGCTGTGTCTCATAACATTATTGTAACATAACAATTATCTGTTGTGGCAAATGACATACAGTATACAGTATCATTTGAAATAAAACCGGAGCTTGTGAGTGTCTTTTGCTGTTTCATATATAACAATGTTTTGTAGGGGCAAGTTCACCTCTGTTAGTAACCAGTCTTGTACATATTTGTGTCTTGTGCCTTAAACAGACAAATGTACTAGGTCAGTGATGGCAAACCTTTTAGAGACTAAGTGTCCAAACTGCAACCCAAACCCCATTTATTTATCATCAGGTGCCAGGTGGGCATGGCTCAGTGGGTGGGCATGACCACTGGGTGGAGTGGCTGCAGTGGTCATGGCAGACTGGGTGGGCGTGGCCCAGGTGGGCATGGCCATCTCAATGTTGCTCGTGGGGAGGGATGCCTGTGAGGGCCAGGCAGGGTTGGCGGAAATCCAATGGGGTCTCTGGTGGGTGAGACAGTGGGCAGGAGGCTTGTCCTGCAGGGTGAAGCAAGACCAGGCAGGGGGCAGGGCAGGGGTGCCATTGCCGCAGGGCAAGGCAAGGAAAGGCAGGGACCGGGGCAGCTGCTGCCTGACACCATCGGCCCCCGCACACAGCAAGCACATGGGGGCCAACTGTGTCCATCAGCAGACAAGGCATGCTGGCCCCTCAACTGGCACACTCTGAGGCTCTACAGCCTGTTGCGAATGCTGAGCCAGCCCTCCAGCAGCAGGCGGAGTAGGGGAGGGGGGATCCAGTATACCGTTTCCTTACCTCTGCTGCTGTGTGAGACTAAAAAAAAAGTTCAATTAATCAATTCCAACTTTGCGAGATCTTTTTTTCCCCACGAGAAGTTGAAATTGATTGATTGATTGATTGAACTTTTTTTTTGCACACGGCAGCAAAGGCCTAAAGCGAAAAGTTTTTATAAAACCCAGCTTAAAAAAGCCACTTGCCCAGGGAGATTTTGAAGCAGGTTGCTCATGGACGGGACTTAAGGCCTTGGACTGGGGCAATGGCGCACATGCCCCAGAGAGGGCTCTGCGTGCCACCTTTGGCAGTCGTGCCATAGGTTCGCCACCACGGTACTAGGCAGATTCATAGCAAATGGAAAGCCATTTGCAAAGAACGTTCATCAGGAGATCTCCAGCAAATTGGAAGAAGAGGGCATCAAGCTAGTTGTCACAAGGTTCATTCTTGATTTGAGTATTTTGTTAAGGATTTGAATGAACAGAAGGAGAATAAGGCGATATGGCTGCTAAAACGAAAATACCATTATAAGATTATAGATTAGACAGTTTCCAAATCACTGAAAGCAATAGTTCTACTGTATTTTCTAGTGGTCAGCCTGAGTAATATATTCAGTTCTGGAGATTATATATATATAATATAATATATTATATATATATTATATATATATATATTATATATAATATATATATATAATATATATATATATATTATATATATTGTTTTTTTAAAAAAAGGAAAGATAACAAAGGGCCACAAAGGGATACTGGAAACAATCTTACAAATACTATAGATACTGAGATGATGTTATATACATTATTTACCCTTGATAAACTTCTGTATCTGTCAGGCTGAACATTGCATCTAACGAATCTGAACCCTTCTTCCTTCAAAACATTCCCTCTTGACTTCTGTAGCTCCTTCGGTAAACAATTAAAAAAAAAACCTTGTGTGAAATATTTCACAATCTCCTGTCTCAAGCTTTTTAAAAATACAACCAAAAGAAACCCCTCATAGCCCTTGCTGTTTTAGCAGTTTTATTTTTCCAAGAATTAATCTATAGTTATTCATTAATAAACAAATAGAGCTAATTGCATTTTATTCTTTGGGGGGGGGGCGTTTGGAACTTTTTCCTCTTTAATAAATGTTTGAGTTAAACTTAAGATTATGCAGGATACTCGTGAAAGAGGTGGTCTCAAAATGCCTAATCTTAAATTATATTATGAAGCTGCTGCGTTATCAGGAATTAGTGATTGGATTAATTTGACACAAGAGAGATTATTAAATCTTGAGGGCCACGACTTGTTATTTGGCTGGCATGCATATTTGTTGTATGATAAGAAGGTAGATAATGTATTTAAAGTGCATATTTTAAGACAGGCATTGTTGAGAGTTTGGAAGAAGTATAGACATAAGTTAGACTGCAAGATGCCGTTGTGGGCAATTCCAAAACACGCAATAGAAAATATAAATGTTGGTTTCAAACATGATGTGACTACGTATAAGGAGATTTTAAGCTTGGAAAGAAGTGTCTGGTGTTTAAAGCCGTATAACCTCTTGCGAGATGAGAAGATTGTTCAAACTTGGTTTCAATATACTCAGTTACGGGCCAGGTGGAAAGAAGATCAGAAAACTGGTTTTGCAATGACTGACGAAAATTTGATAAAGCAAATTAGAAATCAGGGTCCAGCACATATCAAACGAATATATCTTGCATTGATAGAAATTGACTCAGAAACAGAACTTGTTAAAGATTGTATGATAAAATGGGCCCAGAATATCCAAGAAGTTATTACAATGGACACGTGGGAAAAGATCTGGGTGAGGAACGTAAAATTTACACAAGCTCAAAACCTAAGAGAGAACTTTTATAAAATGTTTTATAGATGGCATTTAGATCCTAAAAAGCTTGCAAGTATGTATCCGAATTATCAGCCAAAATGCTGGAGGTGTGGTGGCGAAGATGCAACATATTTTCACATATGGTGGACCTGCAAAGCTAGTGGAGGTGACAGTATTCCAGCTGAGCTATTCAAAATCTTAAAAGACAGTGCAGTAAAAGTGCTACACTCAATTTGCCAGCAAATTTGGAAAACTCAACAGTGGCCACAGGATTGGAAAAGATCAGTTTACATTCCAATTCCAAAGAAAGGCAGTGCCAAAGAATGTTCAAACTATCGCACCATTGCACTCATTTCTCATGCTAGTAAAGTCATGCTTAAAATCCTACAAGCTAGACTTCAGCAGTATGTGGATCGAGAACTACCAGAAGTACAGGCAGGATTTCGAAGAGGCAGAGGAACTAGAGATCAAATTGCCAACATACGCTGGATCATGGAGAAAGCTAGGGAGTTCCAGAAAAACATCTACTTCTGCTTCATTGACTATGCTAAAGCCTTTGATTGTGTGGATCATAACAAACTGTGGCAAGTTCTTAAAGAGATGGGAGTACCAGACCATCTTATTTGTCTCTTGAGAAACCTATATGCGGGTCAAGAAGCAACAGTGAGAACTGGTCACGGAACCACTGATTGGTTCAAAATTGGGAAAGGAGTCCGGCAAGGCTGTATACTGTCGCCCTGCCTATTTAACTTATATGCAGAGCACATCATGAGAAAGGCAGGGCTAGATGAATCAAAAGTTGGAATTAAGATTGCCGGAAGAAATATCAACAACCTAAGATACGCAGATGATACCACTCTAATGGCAGAAAGTGAAGAAGAACTAAAGAGCCTCTTGTTGCGGGTGAAGAAGGAGAGTGCAAAACTTGGGTTGAAACTTAACATTAAGAAAACCAAGATCATGGCATCTGGCCCTCTCAATTCCTGGCAAATAGATGGGGAAGAAATGGAGGTAGTGACAGATTTTGTTTTCCTGGGCTCCAAGATCACTGCAGATGGGGACTGTAGCCAAGAAATTAAAAGACGCTTGCTCCTGGGGAGGAAAGCCATGGCAAATCTAGACAGCACACTAAAAAGCAGAGACATCACCCTGTCAACAAAAGTGCGTATAGTCAAGGCTATGGTCTTCCCAGTTGCAATGTATGGCAGTGAAAGTTGGACCATAAGAAAGGCTGAGTGCCAAAGAATTGAGGCCTTTGAACTATGGTGCTGGAGAAGACTCCTGCGAGTCCCTTGGACCGCAAGGCGATCAAACCGGTCAGTCCTAGAGGAGATCAATCCTGACTGCTCTTTAGAAGGCCAGATCCTGAAGCTAAAACTCAAATACTTTGGCCACCTAATGAGAAGGAAGGACTCACTGGAGAAGAGCCTAATGCTGGGAAAGATCGAGGGCAATAGAAGAAGGGGACGACAGAGAATGAGGTGGCTGGATGGAGTCACTGAAGCAGTAGGCGTGAGCTTAAATGGACTCCAGAAGATGGTAGAAGACAGGAAGGCCTGGAGGAATGTTGTCCATAGGGTCGCGATGGGTCGGACACGACTTCGCAGCTAACAACAACAGGACCTGCAAAAAGGTTAAGGCTTTTTGGATAAAAATTTGGTGGAATATGCAGAAGATCTTCAAGCAAAGGATAAAGTTTTGTCCGCAATTGTTTTTGTTGGGTATAATTACAGATGCTACTGTTGTGGACACTAAGCTGATGTTGAATTTAATTACAGCAGCAAGACTTTTAATAGGTCAACATTGGAAGAAGGAGGAACTGCCGACTATAGAAGAATGGACTTTAAAGGTTTCTGACCTGGCGGAAATGGCAAAGATCTCGGCTTATTTGAAAGATCATTCGCAAGAACGTTATATTATGGAGTGGAAAAAATGGATTGAATATATCCAGAACAAATATGGGACTAAAAAGTTTCATTTAGCATTTGAATAAGTCTTCCTTTCTTTTTTCTTTTTTTTTCTTTTTATATGTAATATTCGTATTGCTTGTAGTTATCTTATCTGAGCTAGAGAGTGATAGATTTAAGAATTTATTGTTGGTAGCATATGGATGTTTATGATTGTTCTTTGTTTTTATACCTTGTACTTAGCTCTGGGAAGTCGGGGGGGGGGGGAGGGGGAAAGGGGGGGAGGGGTAGGGAGGGATAGGTAGGGGTGGGGGAGGGGGGATTGTTAAAGATAAAATGTATTCTAAAACTTTTCAATAAAAATAAATAAATAAATGTTTGATGCAGATGGCATAACAATTAACTGCTGACTGAGGAAACACTCTAAAGACAACATTTTGGATTCAGGTTCTTTTCTCATTTTTCCCCTTCAGTATAGTTCATTTTGCTATATGCCATTTTTCAGTTATTTGGAATTATTTGCTCTGTTAATTATTTTGAATTGTTATGTAACCCATGGCCTCCAAATATTTTGAAGAGCAAAATAATTTCCATTGAGAATTCAGAAATATATAAAGAAAATAACTCAATGGTCAATCTCTTCTATCTTTCACAATTTGTATTATGCATAGGTAGTTTAGGAAACAAGTCATCCATTACAGAGAACATCTGCACAGAGTGGGAAAGTAATAATGTCAGATCCATTTAAGAGCTTTATATATCTTTCTTTGGTTAAAAATGGGTATGTCTCTTAACTGTGCTATTAATTTTCCATACCAACAATCTAGGGCAGGGGTCAGCAACCTGAAACAGTGAAAGAGCCACTCAGAACCAGTTCCCTCACAAAAGGAAAAACTGGGAGCCGCAAAAAAATGTGTGCACGTGCGCGTACATGCGCACATGTGCAGAACAGGGTTTGACTGAAGAGTGGAGCCAAGGCAAGATATGCACCTACCCTGCATATTTGAATTGATTGGTTGAACCTTTTTAGTCCCACTTTTTTTTTTTTAGACTGCACATGGCAGAAGACTGGGAGCTGCAGGAGATGGCTGAAAGAGCCGCATGTGGCTCCGGAGCTGCAGACCTGTGATTTAGGGCATTCCACTCAATAACTCAGCCTCACTTGTGATGGTGGGGCATCAGCTGAGTGAGTCGTTTTCATCACCAGCCTTTTCACTAGTTGTTTCGGTAAACACACCAACCTCTGTCTATCATGGACCCAGTTTACTTTCCAACAAGCTTGAAATCAGTGCTTTTTTTGTAAAAGAAAAAGGTGCCAGAACTCACACATGTCATACAACCTGCCTTGCCTACCCTACAAAGTTCCATCCAAAAAAGGTGCCGGAACTCCGTTCTGAGCATTCTATGAGAAAAAAGCCCTGCTTGAAATAATTATAAATGAGAGGCATAATTCTATTAATCTTTTACTATATTTCTTAAAAAGCAAAAAATATATAGCCAGTTATTCAGTATGGAATAAAATGAAAAATACTATTTCAAAAATAATCTTCCTTGCACTGTATCTTTTGTCCTTAAATATTATATTTCAAGCTTCCTTTTTTTCCTCACTATTTTTAATTTTTATTCAGACAATTAAAGTACAAAATTCTTCCAATTGAATAAATTCACACTTAACATGTAAAGAGTTTTCTTGGAAAGAGAATATTATATCTCCTAGGATTAGAAAAATGATTTAACTGTAGTGGTTTGATTCAGATTCTTAATTAGCATAGTTGTGCTTACCAGTGCAAATATCTCTGTGAAAATAAAGCTTCTTTTGTAACAAGCCTGATTCTTGATGCTATTTATTAATTTGTATGTTCATTTATTATTTATTTATTTTACTTTTCTTATAATTCTGGGAGGCTAATAGCACCCAAACAGTCAAAAGCAAAAATTAAAAGGACTATATTAATAGCAGAACCATCTACATCCATAAAATATATGATATGCCTAGATGCACAAAAAACAAAATATCTGATTCATCTGGATAGGTTGGACTCACCTAGCATCCTGGCTTAAGCATCTGAAGAAGAGCCAGGTTTCAATGAATAACAAGTTGGAGTCCTCAGAATCAAGGGTGGGATGGAGTGGTTAGGTAGATGAGGTCCAGGATTTTAACCCAAATTTAAATTGCAGTTTTAAATCATGATTTGTTTTGCAGCTGGCAAGCCTAATTGTTGATTTTGTTGAAATAGGAAACTATTTGATTAAATATTGACTACTATACACTAAGAAAAGAGAAGTAAAGTTCTCTATATGTATAATAATAGGTGTCTACATATCAAACTATTAATATATAATACTTGGTGCACAATCTGGTGTCCCATAAGACACTTCAGTTGGCACAAAATGCAGTGACACGGGCAGTTATGATTGTATCTAGATCTGTGCACATTACATCTCTGCTTCACAAGCCACAGTTTGCTTCTGGGCTCAATTTAAGGCGATGACTATGACTTTTAAAGACCTACAAGACAGGGGGCCATGCTATTTGAGGAATTACCTTTCTCCAATTATGTCTGCCCATCTATCAGAGCTGGCAGAAGGACCATATTGTGGGTTCCATCAATAAGAGAATGCTACCTGACAGAACCCAGGAGGAAAGTCTTTTATGATGTGGCACTGCTCTATGGAATATCATTCCCCCCAAGGTCAGACTGCCTCTGGCCTTAAGGACCCTCTAGAAAGATCTGAAGACATGGTTTTGCCATCTGGATTAAGGAGTGGTGGTGTGGTGCCTAAATGGGTTATTACTTTCCATAAGAGCCTGAAGACCTGGCTCTGCCAGTTGGCTTGGGGCCCTGATAGGGGAATTTCACACTGGAGGTGGTTGATCCCACCTACCCTTTTTTACTTTTCTGATTTATATGTTGCTGGCATTCAAAATATATCTGATATTACCCCTCATGTATTTCTTCACCACAAATCTACTTTTGATTTACGAAGGGGGGAATTATCCACCTCATCCTTCATTACTGAATATTAACTTTTTTGCAGTAAAGAAATTAAATTGAATTAATACATTCAGATAATAACTTGGAAAAGTGTCTGTAGTCAAGGCTGTCAGGAACCTCAAATAGGCAGATAGCACAAAACCAGAAGAGTTAACTGACAGAAGATAGAATTAGCCTGAGTTGACAAATTTTTTAAAAAATGTAAAAATAATTTTTAACAAATGCAAATAAAACATTGTATTTCAAAAATAAAATTATATAGGATAGGAAACCCATGTTTCCAGTAATACATGTGAAAAGTCTCTAAGTGTTTTAGTCAGTCACAAATTTAATATAAGCCAACAGCCTAATAAACATAATTTTAAATTGTATCAACAGATGTTTACAGAATTATTAGTTCTGCTCTGTTGTCCATTAGGCCATGTTTGGAATATTTAGTCTCATTCTGGGAACCATATTTCAGGAAGAACAGTGATAAATGGGAGAATGCTTGGAGAACAACAATAAGGATGGTGAGGGGAACAAGAGAACGGGCAGAAGAGTGAATATCCTAGAGAAGATTAAGTGAGATATTAGAGTAGTCTCAAATATCTATAAAGTCATGCAAGAGAGTTGTTGTTGCTATTCTATTTAAATTTATTGCACCACTAGCTACTAAAATACCACTTGCACATAATAAAAAGAATTGAATTATTTTCTGATGCTCTTTCTTACATTGCATCTTGCATTGTATTTTCTTTACTGAGCAAAAACTTTGCCTAGATAACTTGGGATCAGCAATAAGTTCTACCCATGATGCTAAGATCCAGGAAGATTAAAAGCATGCAGCATGTGGGTGCCTACTGATGCAAATTTTTCTTTCTTATCTTACCCAAATTCAGAAGCTTCCTTTCAGTGTGAAGCCCACAAAGCTGTATAAAAATTGCAAATTACATTATTAAGTTGACTCAATAAATTCACAATTAACTGCCTTCCTTGTATTTATACTTTACAATTTTCTTTCCTATAATTAAAGAATTGGTCCTTATTGTTCTTGCTTGGACATGCTCTCACTTGGCATTTATATCACTGAAAAAGA
This sequence comes from Vipera berus, assembly GCF_964194415.1. Taxonomy (NCBI): domain Eukaryota; kingdom Metazoa; phylum Chordata; class Lepidosauria; order Squamata; family Viperidae; genus Vipera; species Vipera berus. The sequence continues at coordinate 57,100,246 of NC_138208.1, forward strand.
AAAATTATCCTACTTCTTTGCAGTGTTTAAACCATAAATCAAATCCAACTGAATCTTAGATTCAGTGTCTTTAAAGTTGAAAAGATATGCTAAACTGAACACTTAATCAATGTATTTGAGAGCAGATGCTCTATTCTTACTTTAATTAATCTTTAATTTCAATTGCAAGAAAGCTAAGCTAAAGCATGTAAACCAGAAAAGCACTTAATTGCTGAACATTAAGGTAAGATATTAAGCGTGTATGAGGAATATATTTCACCTACAAAATTTGTAAAAGAGAACTCAATTTTTTTTATAACATATAGTCCCCAAACCCAAAATTCCAGCAAAAGATCAATCATATTCATGGCACAGGTCGTATGTGATTAAAACTAACAGCAACACAATAGTTTATTGAAATACATGTATATTGAAGTCCCATGGTACTCCAATTGGCTGCCGTAGGTCGCCATGTGTGACAGCAGAATAAAAGCTGCCAGCTCTGCATGGTGAATAGGTTTGTGCCAATAATTTATCACAATGGATTACTTCCCATATAATTGATATCTTAGATCAGGGGTGTCAAACTATTGGCCTGCAGGCCGGACATGTCACGTGAAAGCCGTGCCCACCCCATTGCCAGCAATGGCAAAACAGTCCCGATATGTCCCACAACGTCATGTGATGTCGCAATTTTGACATGTCTGCCTTAGATACAAGAAGCAAAGTCTTCAATGATTTTTGAGGGCAGCGCTATAAAAACAATATCTCTTTGAAACACCATTGATGCCATATAAACAGTAAAGCACATATAATAATTGCTGCACATTCGGCAGTGTTTTCAAAGTTAAAGACTGCATGAGACTTCTATTTTTCTTCACTTATTAAAAAAAATCAAGTGTAATCTGTTATGTATTGGGCTTTTGGTGTTACACCATGTGCGTTGTTGGAGGAGCTAACGTCTCCGGTCCTGCAATTGGGCTAGGCTATATATTGTGGCTGGTTGTGGCTCAAGCTTCAGTACAGTTCCAGCAAGAATAAAAGAATGAGTTTTCCTGTACTCAGCCTCGTGTCATCATTCCTGCTCACCAGAGCCCACGACTTAACAGTGGCGACGAGGATGGGATCTTGCTTCGCCGATTAAGGGCTGAAGTCAACAAGGGGTCGGCAGTACACGCCGGAGGGAAGAGGCATTTCCCCCCCCTCTAGACCAGCTAGTAAGCCATGCTAATGGCCGCATGCTCAGAGGATGCATTCCCTGAGCCTAGAAGCAGGATCCGAAGAACACAGGAATCTAAGGAAGATGCCAAAGGTCAGCAAATTAAGAGAGTTTGATGTGAAGCATCCAGAAGAATGGCCATCCTACCTCTCGCAAGTAGAGAACTATCTAAGAGCAAATCAAATTGCAGAGGAAGGCCTAAAGGCCGCCACGTTGCTTTGCGTGTGTGGCCCAGCAACTTTCGACCTAGCAGAGAACCTTTTCACGCCAACGCCCATCAAAGCAGTGTCATTTGCAGACCTTAAGAAGAAGCTGACCAGGCACTTCCAGCCCAAGATGTCAGAGATGGCGTGGTGATTCAAATTCAACCAAAGATTGCAGCTACCCGGGGAGACAGCCTCAGAATTTATCGCGGGCCTAAGGCAGGCCGCACGCCTTTGCAAGTTCTCAAACTTAGAAGAACGACTAAGAGACTGGTTCGTCTGTGGCCTTTGGAACACAACCTTTCAGCAGAGACTGTTTGCTAGACCCAATCTCACGTTCTCTGAGGCACAGGATGAGATCATGGCCAACGAAGCTGCCGGGGGTGCAGTGCAGACAGTTCAGCCCACCAAACGTTCAAAAGTCGAAGATTCTGTCCATCTTGAGGTCGCCAAATGTGCCAGAGAATCGTCAGAAAATGAAGAACCCAAAATCAACAAGCTCCAAAAGCCACCAAGTGTGCAAAACCGCAGCAACCACCACCAAGAGAACGATTACAAGGCAGTTCTCTTACCTAGATGTAAAGGGTGTAGAGGCAACCATCTTCACTCCAATTACAGATTTCACTTGGCCACGAGTAGAGCTTGCGGAAGAACAGGCCACATCGCGGTGGTTTGCAGAGCCCGCCAGAGAGACAGGCCACCCAAACACCAGTCGGAGGAACTGACTAGGAGAGGAACTGGGGCCCAGGGTCCAGTTAGTGTGGGGTTTTTCAGAAGCCAGAGAAGCGTTTGCAGCACCAGGGCTTGACGCCCCCTCAAGCCTAAACTTAAGCTCTTGGTAGAGCTACAAGGAGTTCCATGTAAGATGGAGTTGGACTCCGGCTCTGCAGTATCATTTTGCAAGACACATTTGACTTCGTGTGTAGGTGCAGTAACAATTGGGCTAAGCTAAGACCCTCAGATATCATTTTAACAGATTTTCAGAACACTCACATTAAAGTTAAGGGTGAAGCCACATTATTGGTAAAATTTAAAGGGTTTTTGAGGTACCTGGATGTAATAGTAGTAGGGGGCCAAAGAACGAGTCTTATTGGACTTGATTGGTTTGATGCTTTAGGTATTCAGATTACTGGCATAAACCGGACACAAACTACAGACCTCATGACTGTTTGTGAAGAATACGCAGATGTTTTTGATTCAACCCTGGGGACATACACTGGCCCGCCAATTTCTTTTAAGTTAGATCCTAACGTTGTTCCAATTAGGGTTAAACCTCGCAGGGTCCCCTTTGCCTTAAAGCACAAAATTGATTCCAAAATCCATAAGCTTGTAGAACAGGGCGTGTTACAGCCTGTTGATGGGGGGGAGTGGGAAACTCCTATTGTCACCTCACTGAAGTCCAATGGGGAAGTTTGCTTTTGCGCTGATTATAAATGCACATTAAATAAGGCCCTCAAAAAACATGCTTACCCGGTTCCTGTAGTCAACCATATTTTAGCCTCCTTGCAAGGGGGAACCATGTTTGCTAAACTTGATTTAGCACAGGCTTATCAGCAATTGCCAGTTGACGAGGCCACAGCTGCGGCTCAAGGAATTGTGACTCACAGAGAGCCATGCAAAGTCAAACGCTTACAGTTTGGAGTCAGTGTTGCACCGGGTATTTTCCAAGGGATTATGGAACGCACACTTAAGGGTATTCAGGGTGTCTGCCCTTATTTTGATGATGTTCTTATTGCTGGGGAATCCCCAGAAGTGTTGGCCAAAAGGCTTAGGGCTGTTTTGCAGAGGCTTTGTGAAGCGGGCCTCAAATTAAAGAAGAACAAATGTAGTATTGGGGTCTCATCAACAGAATTCTTGGGGTTCTGCATTGATGCTAATGGTATTCACCCCGCTGATTCTAAAGTGAAGGCCATTAAAATGGCTCCTAGGCCAAAATCAAAAGGAGAGCTGCAAGCATTTTTGGGCCTCCTAAATTTTTATCACACATTCCTACCTCATAAGGCAGCAATAGCAGAGCCCCTCACAGGCTGCTGGATAAAAAAAGCCCCTTGGAAATGGACTAACTTACACGAAAAAAGCTTCCAGGATTTGAAAGCCCTTCTATCAGAAAACTCCACTGTAACTCATTACATAGAGTCTAAACCTGTATGTCTTGCATGTGATGCATCTCCCTATGGTGTGGGGGCAGTCTTAAGCCACATAGAGAAAAATGGGAAACAGGTTCCTATTGCATTTTACTCTAGGACCTTATCCTCTGCTGAGCACAACTATGCACAGATTGATAAAGAAGCCTTGGCCATAGTTGCTGGAGTTAAGAAATTTCATGATTATTTTTATGGCAGGGATTTCACTGTCTACACTGACCACAAACCTCTGTTGGGATTGTTCACAACAGACAGACAAACCCCCCACATACTATCTCCAAGAATGTTGAGATGGTCTATTTTTTTGTCTGCATACAATTTTAAGTTAATTCATAAACCAGAGAAGGAAATGGGCCATGCTGATGGCCTCAGCAGACTACCACTGCCACTAATGGATCCTGATCCAGCTCCTGCTGCTAGGATACTGTCCATACAGGACTTACCTGAGTTTCCCTTCCATGCAGGGGATATTGCTGCTGAAACTGCAACAGATAAAATTCTGAGTAGAGTGTTGTCATGGGTATACATGGGATGGTTGGAAAAAAGTCCAGGCTCTGAATTTCAAAGTTATGTTGTCAGGAGACATGAGTTGTCTGCACATAAGGGCTGCATTTTATGGGGGAAGAGAGTCATAATTCCCACTTCATTAAGAAAGAAACAGGGTCTTACACTCTTTACATGAAGGCCATCCAGGCATTGTCAGAATGAAAGTTTTAGCTAGAAGCTACCTTTTTGTGGCCTGGACTTGATAAAGCTATAGAGAATCAAGTTCATGGTTGTTATATATGCCAGCAATCTAGGCCTGAAATGCCTCAGGCCCCAGTTCACAGGTGGGAGGAAACGCACACTCCCTGGTCTAGGATTCACATAGACTACACTGGGCCTTTTCAAGGACAGCTCTTCCTTATAGTAGTGAATAGCCACTCCAAATGGCTGGAAGTAATTCCAGTTCCTAATATGACTACTGCTAGGACCATCCAGGTGCTGAGAAAACTCTCTGCCACACATGGGTTGCCAGATGTCTTAGCTTCAGAAAATGGGGCCCAATTCACTGCTGCTGAATTTCAGGCTTTCTTTAGAGCTAACCTCATCAGACATGCAACTTCTGAGCCTTTTCATCCATCTTCTAATGGTCAAGCTGAATGCATGGCAAGGACAATGAAGGAGGCACTCAAGCACATTGTCACAGGTGATTGGCATCACAGATTGGCAGATTTTTTACTTTGCCAGCATTCTACACCCTGCACTGCCACAGGCAAAAGTCCTGCAGAACTATGTTGGGGGAGGCGTTTGATTACTAAACTGGACAGGTTGCATCCAGATAGAGTGGCAGCAGAAGCCTCTTGACCAAAACCCCCAAGGGGGCTGCACATGGGCAATTGGGTTTGGGCCAGGAACTATGGGCATGGGAATCTGTGGGTTCCTGGTCAAATCACCAAGGCATCCGGACCCCTGTCTTATGAAGTGGGGTTGGAGGGAGGGCGAGTTGTCAGAAGACACATTGATCAGCTCAGGAAGTGGTTTCCTGAATGGCCACTAAGCAAGGACTGCGTCATAAGTCCCTCCCGAGGTCCTCAAACTTGTGGCCAAGCCAGCCTTCACATAGACTACCAGGACTTTTCCTTCCTAACTGAGATGGAACCAGAGGGAGAACTGGGGAACCCTGCAGTGCAACATGGACCCCCTGAAGGAGCAAGCCAACCAAACTTCAGCAACCGCTGTGCCTACTCTACCGAACAGTCTGACTCTGGGGTGGGCCAACCTGGAGAGGCCAGCCAGAGTGCATCGAATCCCCTTGACTCAGGAGTACAAAGGGACACAAGTCTACCCAGCCCACTGGGTAAGCTGGCAGACCACAAAGTGATGGGAACTCCGAGACGTTCCTCTAGGGCACACAAGCCTCCTTCATATCTTGCAGGTTATGTTGTAAAATAAAGAGCTATTTGTTGTTGTAAATCCTGTTGCCACTAGACTACAGAACTAATGTTATGATATAACTGTATAAAAGTGCCATTTTGGTAGCCTATTCATTCAGACATTGTTTAATAACACTGTAGTCCACATTGTTTTTTTATTATTGCTTTTACTTTAATGTGTTTGGACATTGAGTCTTGACCGTTGTTGAGACTCATTAGTGTTATTATGGTCTGAGCTAAGTGGGGAGAGGTGTTATGTACTGGGCTTTTTGAGGGAACACCACGTGGGTTGCTGGAGCAGCTAACAGCTCTCCAACAACCAAGACTACCAGTCTCCTGTGCTGCAATTGGCTATCCCCAGGCGGCAATGGTTGATTCAAATTAGGTGACTACTCCAAGATTTTGTTTTTCATGTTATTATGTGGAATCTTTATTGGGCAGTGGTAGGTTGCAACCACAAGCAATACATTGATGAGTATCTCTATTGCCCATGTTTTCAAGATGAGCACTCTGAATCAGAAAAGGATGGAGCAAAAGTAGGACAGTTTGCTACTAACAGTTGTTGATTAGAAGGTGTGAAAGTAGTCACCTATTTCCAAGATTGGTATTGAGAAGAGAATTTGTGTAATGAACCATATTCTTTGGCCATTTATCATGATTGCTTCTTCGCTTAAATTACTTATATATCAGTAATTTAATGTTATAACATATGATATAGCTAGTTTGATCTAGTGGTCAGGGCACCAGTCCCATCCTTAGGGTATAAAAGCCATCTGGGTGACTGAACCGATCACCCTCTCAGCCCAACCCAGTCACAGGATTATTGTTGTGGGGAAAATAGGAGGAGGAAGGAGTATTAGGTGTATTCACTGCTTTGAGTTATTTTTAAAAATAATAAAGGCAGGACAAATATAAATGAATAAAATATGAATATATATGGTTTTTATTAATATCTGAGAGTTATGCACTTGTGCATATCTTTCTTTTCTCCCCCTTTTTTTCCTTCTTTACCTTTTTTTTGGCAGGGATTGAATTATCAAAAAGGGGTGTCTATGGACATAAGATTTGTGAATATCATTATACTAATTAATGACCACAATAAAGTCTTCCTTTCCTTTCCTTTCCTTTCCAAAAGTCACTACATGAATGATAGCAGATGAACAAAGCATCTTTCTATACTGAAACCTCTTTCTACATAGAAAAGAAAGGACAAAATAAATATTTCCATGGCTACCTTCCTATACTATTACCTATTCCCCGAAACAACACAAATACCAAATAAATAATTGGGACAAACAGATATACAAAACTATAGACCATAGTTATAGGCTTTTATGCTAATCTTCTTCTTATCCCTTTGTAAGTATACTTAAGTATTATCTGAAGCAATAACTCTTTATTATTTGGCAACCATTGTGTGAGAAATTATTGATATGAGTATATATATTTCCTAATTGAGATGATGTGAATTAATAGAAGAGAATATATGTAGCTCAGGGGTTAAATGATAGAGCTGCATATAAGGTAAACATAACACCCGTAACATCTTCCCCTTTTCATGTTAACCAAACATTGTGAAATTTTGGATGAAAACCAGTAACAACATTTTCTATAGGTTGAGTCTGTTGGGTGGTTGTGAACGTCTGCCACTATAGGTGAAGATTGGCCCTCTTTGTACTAAGAGTTTCTCCGACCTCGCTGAGGTGGCTGGGCTCTTCTCACCACTTACTGGGACATTCTGCATTTGACTGCTGTCAGGTATATCAGCTCGCTCAGGATTGCCATTAGCATTGGTCTGTGACATCAATACTGTGCATTCCCTATTGTCAGTGGGTAAGTGTGGCCCAGTAATACCAGGTGAATCTGGCCTGTCCACAGGATATGGAGTCAGGCTGTGAGTCAGGCTGCTCAGCCACATGCAGATCCACATGATTGTGACGATAGAGAGTTCCATCGATGTTCACTAGATAGGAGCAGGGTGCCACCTGTTGTAAACAGATACCCATTTTCCATCTACCTGTTCGATCTCCAGGCAGCGCTTTCATACGGACTCATTCTCCAATATTCAGTTCTGGCAAATATCTGGCTGATTTGTCATATCTTGCCTTGAATACTCGTTTCTTAAGCTGTAACTTTTCTGAGACACCTTGTATCACAGACGGCTCAAGCAACTAATTTGCCACTGGTGTAAGGAGGTCGTCTCCTTGACATCAGTCTCTGTGCTGGACTACCGTCCATGCTTTCAGTCGGGAGTATTTCTCCAATGTAGAATAGCTTTCCATGGGTCTTTACCATCACTTTGTACTTTCTTGCATAAACTCTGAATGATCTTCACAGCTGATTCAGCTTTGCCATTAGTTTGTGGATGATGTGGTGAGGAAGTCACATGCTCAAACTCCCACTCAGGGGCAAATTTCCTAAATTGTAGGCTTGCGAACTAAGGGCCATTATCAGAGATCACTTTATCCGGTTGGCTATGATGTGCAAACTGAGCCTTGCATCTCTTAATGGTAGTTTCAGCAGACAAGTCAGGAAAAAGTTCAATTTCCCAAAAGTCTGAATAATGATTAACTAATATCAGGTACTCTTTACCTGCATAGTTGAACAAATCTATACTGATGATCTGCCAAGGGTGTGAGGGTATCTCATGTGATACCATGGTTTCTTTTCATTGCAAATGTGCATATTCATTGCAAGTGGGACAATTGCTAATAAAGTCTTTGATTTCGCCTTGCATGTTAGGCCAGCAAAGAGTATCACAACCTTGTCTATAGCATGCCTTACCCCCAATGTGGCTTGAGTGTATGCACATCTTTGGTCTCAGTGACTTTGGCACTATGACTCTTGGACCTTTGTACAAGATACCATTTTGTACCCTGATCTCATCTCTAAACGACCAATATTTCTTCATTATTGGAGGAACTGCCTCCTTCTCATCTAGCCACCCACACAGAACAATAGCCTTCAGTACCTGTAAAGCTGCATCAGCGTCTATGCACTGCATGAGCTAACGTAGCCACTGACTTGTGACATTAAGATAGTCTGCTTAATTGGCTTCAGCAAAGAAGGTTTGTTCCTCTTGCAACAAACAAACCATATGATGCTCGTGCTCTCCTCCTCAGGGTATCACTGATATACATTGCACATCCTGACTTATAGACAATGTTGAGGTTGTAATGCTGCAATGTAAGCATCATGCTCTGTAAACTTTTGGGAGCACACAAAAGGGGCTTCTTGAATATGGCTATTAGTGGCTTGTGATCAGTTTCAGCTGTGATTGTATCCTGGCCATAAAGATAATGACAGAAATGCTGGCAGGCAAATACAATACTTAAATATTCCTTTTCAGTTTGAGTGTAATTTAGCTCAGCAGATGAAAGAGCCCTGGACGCATATACAACTAACCTTCTTGCAATAAGCAACATCGTAGGCCATTTTTGCTTGAGTCACTTTGAATTGTAACAGGCTTTATGACATCAGAGTATTTCAACAGAGGGTAGTGGTGACCAAGGCTTTTTATCTCCTTTACTGCCTGGTCATGGTTAGGAAGCCAGTGCTAAACCACAACTTTGTCCAGAAGATGTCTCAATGGATGTCTCATACAGGTGCACCAGGAATTTTGCTAAGTATGTGACAAAACCAATAAATCTCTGCACCAGTTTCGCATTGGCAGGCTGCAACATGTCCACAATAGCTCTAATCTTATCCAGGTTAGCTTTTAAGCCTTGTGAGGACAGGATATGTCCATGGAAATGGACTTCTAGCACCTTGAACTGCAGTTTCTTTGCACTGAGCCTCAGCATCATCTGCCTACAACAGTCTAGTAGTGGTATTAGCTTCTCATCATGGTCATGCTCAGTTTCTTCATCTGTTTCATCACAGCCAACTATGAGAATGTCATCAGCTATTGGCTCAATTCCACTGAGCCCATTTAATAGTTCATGCTGCTTTCATTGATACACCTCTGGTACTACAGAGGCTCCACAGTAGTTTGAGCATCTCTTTCTGCCCCAAGGGGTGCAGAATGTAGTCATGTAGCTACTCGTCATCCAGTTTGCACCGTAAAAAGGCATCTCTGGCATCACAAGCGTGAAAACCTGTGCTTTGGGTAGTTTGTACAAAATGTCATCAAGTGTTGGCATTAGGTAGTATGAGAGTTTCAGGGCCATATTCAGAAACTTGGGATCAATGCAGATTCTGATCTTCTCAGGCTTCCTAATAACATCCATGTTGCTTATCCAATCAGTATGCTCAGATACTGAAGTAATATGTCCTTCAGCTTCATACTTGTCCAGTTGTGCTTTGATCAGCAGCTTAATGGCTACTGGTGTTATGTTTACCTTATATGCAGCTCTATCATTCATCTCTATTGCATTTGTTTCCTCTGTCACATTGCTACTCTACGATTCATCTCTTTGTTCCTGTGATGCATTTCCTCTTCCTGTCGTATTCTCTCTCTGTAACAACCTGGCTTTTGCACAGTAATGGCTTGTATTATATTTACTTACTTACTCCACATGAAACAGGGTGTCAGAAGTGGGAACAAGTTGAAAGTGAATCTCTCTTGGAACAGATACTATGGGGCCCTCAAACACCTCATTGTAGACTTGGAGGATTTGCTGTTTTGTCAGTGGCCTCACCAAGAATTTTGAGGGGTGAATTTCAATGTTGAGTAGTACGGCTGGAATGAACTGCATCAAACCCAGATGCTCACATGTTGATCCAGACAATAGCAGTTTCTGATCGGCTTCCCTAATCTCAAATTCAAGTTTGTGAATACCCCTATGTATGTTGTATTCTATTTGGAAAAGTCCAATGATTCCATTAGTTCCCCTGAATATAACTTCAGTTTGGTGCGACTAGGGTGAAGGGGTATCTCAGGTGCCAGTTTCATTTTATTCTTTAAACTTATGACATTACATTTTGCACCCGAGTCCAGCTGGCAAGGTTGGATTATATTGTTTAATCTGAAATTTACAAACCATTTTTTGCCCTTAGAGTGCATTGCATTCCTTTATGTAAACCACATCAGTGGTAAGCATGTGTGCATCCTCAGGATCTAACATTTGCTCAGTTGTGTGTAGCTTCTTCACTTTCATTTTACTTCAGAGACACACTCCTGCAAAATGATTTGGTCTCCCACATGCGCTGCAGATTTCCCCATACGTAGGACACTGCTCTTTCTCTCATACATGCACACTGCTACAGTACTTGTATGATACTGGTTTGCTCCCAGGTGAGTTGTATATATAAATTTTGTGCTGACGCATGTGCTGGTGGTTCTTCATGCTTAGCTGTTGTTTGGAGGCTGCATTGACACTGTCGATCGGTTTTTCCTGTTCCAAAGCTCTCATCTGTTTGTCAGTAAGTTCTGTGGTACGACATATCTCAATTGCTGCTTGTAAACTTAACTTATGTTCCCTCAAAAGGCGATGGCATGTGCTTTCACTAGCAATACCCAGAACTATTTTATCATGAATAAGTTCATCTCTCAGAGAGCCATAGTCACAGCTTGCAGCTTTTTCTCTTAGGCATGTGACAAAACTGTCTATTGCTTCACCTTTTTCTTGCTCACAAACTGCCACATATATATCTTTCATATATAACATTTTAGAAGGTTTGAAAAAGACTTCTAAGGCATCTAGGATGGCTTTAGTATCACTCTTTTGCTCCTCTGTAAGGGTTAAATTATGCTCGTAAATTTGGAGGCATTTGCTGCCCATCAGTCTCCTCAGTGTGGCTGCTTGCACTGCTGCCGGTTTGTCATTTAAGCCTGTGACTAGGGAGTAATCCTCAAACTCTGCTCTGAAGTTATCCCAGTTACTGCTGCAATCTCCACTTACCCTCAATGCCTCAGGCAGTGGTATGCTGTTAGCATCTGCCATGATGCTGGTTTTCTTGCCTCAAATGCTCAGCTTCCAGGACAGGACCCTAAGTGCTAGACTGGAATGCATCAAATGTGTAGAGACAGCAGAGTTTCAGATGCTTTTGACACCATGTTTCATGTGGAGTCAGTAAATACTATGCAAAAGCCATTTTGAGAGGGAGGGAGGGGGAGAGAGAGAGAGAAAGAGAAAGAGAGAGAGAGAGAGAGAGAGAGAATATGACAGGAACAATAGACTGTCTTTCAGTTATTTATGGGAACATCTGAAGTTGACAAGCAGAAAGGACTCCATCAAGGCTTCTTGAGTTCTTGATATTTGGGGCAAACTGCCAGCCCGCGGGCCAGACGCATCATTTGGAAGCCGCACCCCTCCCATTGCTGGCAATGGCAAAACCATCTTGATACATTGCGCGACGTCACGTGATGTCGCAAGTTTGACATGCCTGCTTTAAAAGATGAATCCTTAACAATTTTTAAAATGTCCCTGAATAATGGATTGACTATATAATGCAGCTGTGGTAAAGATTGAAATTGAAGGATAACACTTCCAAATGAAAACAGTGTTTCAATCTTTTAATTAACCAACTAATTAAACTAATTTATTTAGTTTATACTAATTAACCAACTATACTAAAAATCATTAAGCTAGAGTCACTGTAGGGGAGATGAGTGACATAAAAATGTAATAAATAAATAAAAATACTTGCTGGAGCCCAACCTCAGGGAACTTTTCTCTACAGAATCTTTCTCCTCTCTCTAGCTAAACATTTTGTAGAGAGAAGTTCCCTGAATATGGACTCCAGCAGAAGTCCAAAAGCTCAGAAGACTAAATCTCTGACCCAGATTGGATCTTGCAACATTATCCTGTGACACATATAGTTGCCTTCATTCATGTTCCAAATTTAGCTAAAAGATAGCATTTGTGAAATGAAGTTTAAATCCTTTTCCATTTTGCTGTCCTAAATTGAGTTTTCAAAATTGCTATTAGTAAAGTCAAACCTGTTTGTATCTAATTATCATACAGCTACAGGTAGTCCTCAATTAATGACAGAAATCGAGACCAGAATTTCCATTGCTAAGCAGTGCGGTCATAAAGCAAATCCCATGTTCACCTTGCTTAATGATAGCAGTTCCAGCAATTCCTGGTTGCCATTGTTAAGCCAATCCTGCATCATCATCAAGCAAGGATGTCATCTAGTGGCCATTTGCAAACTCTTGCTGACTTCTCCACTGAGTTTGTTAGAAGGAAGCCAGAAAAGAAAGTCATCAATGGCAACTGGGAAACAGTGACCCTGTGAACACTGTGATGGCTGGAACTTTGAAGTCCTGTTGCACATAGTACTTGTTCAGTGGTATTGCAAGTTCAAAAATCACTGAGTGAGTAGTCGTTAAGACAGGATCACCTATATAAAACACAATTTAAGAAAATAAATGATGAACAGTTCTGAATCTTCATTTCCTACAAATCTTTCTAAATAGTTATTATATATAAAACTCATATAATCTTTGTGTGGAAAATAGATTACAGTCCCATAAATGGGGTTTTAAACTATGATCCAAGAAACAAATGTGCATAAATTTGCATTTTAAGCATAAAGAAATAAATGTTCAGAATATCTTTAGCATTTTCTTTTAAAGCAATTGAAGATGTCAGTTTTGATCAAAACAAAAACCATAGTATCTCCGATTTTCTCTAAATCCTTTAAATAGTGAAGGAGGACAAGAATAATATAATGAAAACTCTTATGTAATAGTATTTAATATTGCTACCTCACTCCTCTTTAAGGCTATGTCTGCCTGCTTCAGAAGATTTTTAGAACTTTGACTTGAATTTTTAGTATCTCATTTAGAAAAATCTGATTTCATCAAAATACCAACCTTTTCCAATCATTATTGTTCATTCATTCAAAAGCTACTTCAAGAAGATGCCAAGGTTTATTAAAGTTCAACTTAAATCAGTAATTGACATTCAATGTGCTATTTAAAAAATCAAAGAGAAAGAGGTAGTAACAACTACTCATAAAATTTTAACCCTCTGATTTTATGGTGGGACAACTGGACATGCAGCATGATTGTATGTATATATCAGAACATTTTGAATTTTCCGATATAGAATATTGACTACTTTCTTTTTTTCAAGAAAATTTCCCACATTTTGAATTTTCCGATACAGAATATTGACTTCTTTTTTTCAAGAAAATTTCCCACAGTCTCAGCAAAGAGCCATGCTAATCAAAATTATGGTATCAGAGAAACTATCAATTCTGTTAATTGGTGGAGTATCTTTGGCACTTTTCTTTTAGAATTTTTCATGCAGCATGGTATAAAATACCAGATCATAATGTATATTATGATTGGTTGACCCTATTTTCTCAAAAATAATTGTTCTGGACAGCAAATAGTTTGGAATCATATTGACAATTCAACCATTAACATTTCTCAGCTATTTGTGATCCATATCTATTTTCTAAAGTTATTCTTCTACCGCTTTTTAATCTTGGATAGGTAATGTATTTTCTGAAATTACAAAAATATTATAAATTAATTTTATCTACCATGTAGCAGAGAAAGAATAAAAATAGCATAGATAATGAGTAATTTTCTCTATTCTTAACTATACTCTAAATTGGATAAAACAAGTCAAAATAATTTGTGTTTGGAAAAGAGACTTTACACTCAATCCTTTTTTTTGTTAAGCAGCAATCATCTGTTCCAAATACAGGTTCATCATTATGTCACTCATTTCAAATTCAATTTCCTCAACTGTACCTTAATGCTGATGGATTGAATACCAACTCAGAATTAATATCCATGCATTGTAACCTGGTATCATATATCCATACATCCATGAAATACATGTCACTCTGCTCATTGGGCTTGCAAAGAACAGCAGGTGAACTGCACATTATGTTTAGTAGGCATCTCTTCCCTTGAAAAATAGTAGTGAAGGGAATGAAAATTGTCATGTGTTATATGAACCTTTTATTAATATAATACTTTCAACAGCAGACAAAACATTGTCTGCAGTTGCATAGAGCTTCTGCTCTTAAAGGTACCTAGATTTGTTTTTAATAACTAAAATAAAATGCCTTCTTTATTGTAATCTGAGCCAAAGTAGTTGAGGGGCAACTCAAGGATAGTTTTAATTTTACTGTTAAATAAATAAGAATAAGTTGAAAGTTCAGGATGGGGGTTGTATTTGGGAAAGGAAGGAATAGCTGTCCAGAGCAGGAAAACAAAAACCTAAAAAAATAAGAAGAAAAATGTTATTAAACAAAATTATTTCACTTTCTATAAAATAAATTTAATGTGATAATTTCTGCCTCAACCGTACTATTTTAGCATGATAATATTCCTAATGTTTATATTGGATGTTGAACAGAATTTCATTCTCAAGGCTAATTTCAACAACTAAGCAAGTTTTTTCTTTTTTAAAAAATAATGACTTTATTATTTATGGAAAGGTAGATGAACTGGAAAGTATAGTGCTTGAAATACTGTTTCATATTTAAATATGAAAATAGAGATATTTTATTATTTTATTATCTGATTCACACAAATGAATTACAAACATGGAGGGACTTAATTCTTCTAGCTAAAGCTGACATTGACATTTGGATGTCTTGTTTTAGACAAGCTGAGCAACTGCCACATGTTTCAGTGAAAGCTTGGATTATCTAATACTTCATTTGATACTACTTTTCAAAATTTATCTTCAACAGAATAGACTACGGTAAGTAAGAATCTTCCAATGAAACAATTCAAACAAGTTAAGTATACATGTTGTAGCATTTTATAACGTGCACAGAGCATGCAAGTAGATAACTAGATACCACTTCGGTGGGAAGGTGCTGTGTTATGCCATATGCTCTGCACTGCGGCATGAGGTCATACAGGCCACATGATTGTGGAAATACTTTGAACAGCGCTGGCTCAATGGCTTAGAAAAACAGAGAGGAGCACCACCCCTTAAAGTTGTCTATGACCAGTGGACCACAGGGACTCCTTTATCTTTACAAAGCCTGTAAAATTGCTCTTAAGAGATTGGAGTGTTGTTCCTTGCTGTTCAAATGTAATAATAAGGTTCAGAATAATTATCTAGGAATTCATTTGACAGGAAATGCCCCCAAAATGTTTCCTTCTTTTGCTGTATTCCTTTAACTCCATAGGTAGATTATAAAAACCCTTTTGCTTTGGAATTCTTGTTAATCAGCTCATATTAGCTATTCCTCATGAGCCAAGACTAGAAAAATAATTTTAATTAGTCATTCTTATCAATACGTGAGATATTTTCTTCTGAAACAAATCCTATAATCCATGACTGCTGCTAGGTTCTCTTTCTTGATGCTACGTAGTCTGAATTTCTTTCCAATCCTGTCTATCTGATTCTGATCTAATTTTGTTTTTCTGGTAATCCTGCTGAGGGATCAGCTGGTGAGTAGGCTGGTGAGAGAAGGAGCCAAAGCCAGTGGCAGCGCTACATGTAGGTCTGCTAAGTCTTGCAGTCAGAATATGTGTCATTTTCTCATAACATTGCTTGTCTAATATTCCTAATATACTGAAGGGATTTTTATATCCAGTTCCTGGTAAAAACAACAAAAAGGACAAATTATTGCAACACTGTAAAAAAAAAAGAACTAGTGCTTTAAAAATGTCATGAATATATTGGAAATAATTACTTCATGTCAGGATGTTATGCGATTTCTAGCTGGCTCTAAATTATACATATTTATATAATGAAACAAGTTATAATTTTCCATTGTAATGTGTCTCAGCAGCTCAACTTTATGAACTTTAAGGAGGTTGAACGATATTTTTTTCTAAAAATAAATCGTGTCTATGAAGAACATTGGAAACCACAAGGTAAGAATTTATGAGTACGTGAACATTAATGAAAAACTGTTATGTCACATTTGTCTAGATCTAGGATTGCAATTAATTAATCAACAATTATTAGATACATTTGTGGTTTTTCAAGGAAATTCTTAGGTTAATCTTATTGTCAGAAATAATGATGTTCAGAATCAGACTTTTTGATTCATATGATGCAATTATTATTTTTTATTATTTACTTATTTAAAAGTTATTAGCTGTCCAATTCCAATGAACTGTGGGTTCTATACAAAACTAGAGAAAACAACATCTTATGTTGGATGAAAGTAATTTAACGTATCAATTTAGGCCTTTATAAAAGCTCATGTTATTTTGAATTATTTGCTAGTAATTTGGAACCTAAGGCACAGACAATGGGAATAGATTTAATTGCACTATTATGATTATTTTTTAAAAAATGTGAAACCGCATCCATTTCTCATCAATTACACAATGATCTGACAAATTTATTGCTCTTTTTACACGTGAACATATTTACTGTTGGAAATTACATAAAAATTTAGGCTGAACACACTAAGTCACTTGTTTAGTTTTCCTTTTGTTTGTTATTATTAAGTAAACTGACTTAAAGTTTATTATTTCATTTATTTTATATGCAATTAATATCTAGATAAGATGGACCTTGTTTAGTACATTAGAGTGATATTTTTTTCTGTTTTTCCTTTTTATATTTTCCCTATTTCAAGATATTAAAAAAATTCCTGGATGTTCAGTTTCCTAATGGGTCACAAAACAATCCAGTAAGACTAAACATTGTACAGAAAAAATCATATTAAAACACTTTTAATTTCTCAGTCTAATATTAAAAATCAGAACTATGCATAATCAGCCAATTGTATGTAACTTATTCATATTATGATTACAACAGGCTAGCAGTCTTGTATCCAAAGGTACCTATCACATGGCTTGACCTACCTGATTTCAATGGTTCATGTTATTTTTATTCAATAGAATTTAATATTGAATAGAAAACATAGAAGTCCAAAACAAGTACCAGCCTCTAACCTAATCTTTATTTCCAAGAATGCCTTTAAGTTTCAAAAAGGCATCACAACCATTTATTAGAAAAATAGCGAGTAGTTATAGAGTGGTTATAGGAAGTGGATTTCCTGTTCAGAATAATAATAAAGATCAACTGGGATGATAGAGGTTTAGAAATAAAGGTAAAGGTGTTCCCATAGATTTTACCCCACTAATTGTGACTGACTTTAGGGGTGGTACTCATCTCCGTTTCTTAAACCAAACAGCCAGTGTTGTCCAGAGACGTTTCTGCAATCATGTGACTGGTGTGGCATCATGACACAGCACAACATGTACGACAAAAAATGGAATGCTTACCGCATGCTTATATGTGGTACCTATTCATCTACTTGCATTTGCATGCTTTCAAACATTTAGGTTGGGAGGAGCTGGGACAAGTGATGGGAGCTCACTCTGTCTCGTGGCATTCAAATCTCGAACTGCTGAGCTGTAGCTGTCTAAGATTCAGCATCCTAACCACTGAGCCACCACATCCCTGGAGGTTTAGAAGTAGCTAAAATTAATTACTTCCAATAAATGGATATGTTACTTGTGGCCATACCTATGGGGTGTGTATTTTTTGAATGCATAAGCCTTCCCACAACAGCTATTTGGGAGTAGGGGCAAACTAGAAAGAAGATCTACACACTGCCTAACCTGAACTAAAAATTAATGATGTACTCTGGGGGGAAAAACTTTTACTTGCATAATGATGCAATTCATTATTTTGAGTATGATTTAATTCCCATGGATAGCATGAATCAGAATAGTATATTTAAATTGTTCTTATCATTTTCTTTACCTTTATATTTTAAATGTTTGAAACATGCAATCCTTTTTCATTTTATTTTTAGAAACATTTTAACATAATTGTAATATATGTTCACTCTTCTGAACATATGACTTAATTTGCTGAGTTATTTCATTGCTTTGTTTTAATTCCCAATTTATTTTAACAATAGATCATCTCATTTACCACCCCTTGTATCTGGCATTTTGCATTTATGAACAAATCAGTTGAGATTCTCTATATCAGACATGTCAAACACAAGGCCCGGGGGCCAGATCCGGCCCGCGAAGTGGTTTCATGTGGCCCGTGAAGCCATCCTGGAAACAGTGAGGGAACGGCCCCCACTGCCTTGGCCCTGGCCCAGAGACCCTCCTATCTGTCCCACTCCTGCCCAGGCCCCAATAGGCACCCTTGATGCGAACGATGTAGAGCTGGTCATGCCCACCAGTAGGCCATACACACTCTAGCCACGCCCACCCAGTAGGCCACGCCCATCCTGGCCATACCCACCTGGCCCCCTGAGGGCAACTGCAATGCTGATGCGGCCCTCAATGAATTTGAGTTTGACACCCCTGCTCTATATGGACTATGGACTATACAATCAGATAACTCTTAGTGGGAATCTCAACCTTACATTTATTTTTTCTAAAAGAACTAAACATATCTGTAGCTGACTTAGTCTCAGTAAGCTTAATTAACTTCATTATGATTTAATTTTAAATTTTTATAATATATTTTAATCTCCCTCTCCCTAAAAAAGTTATGGAGGCCTTCCCTCTTTTGAAATGTAACTAAAACAAGAACATATAAAAAGTACAAACACCTTTATGATAAAAACCAGCAACATTCTTCAATGGCTTAATAGTTATGTGCATAGATAATCCTGCCACTTAGTATTTTAAAATTATTTTATTTCTTATATTTTTATTTATACCTCTTAACAGCCTTCACTTTTCTTCTCTTTGTGTTTTCTCAAGTACCTCAGATGATCTAATGCAGATTTCTCCTTCCTATGTGCCAAAAACTGCCGAAATAAGTTCAAGCTGCAGCTTTTTTTTGAGCAGTATTTCTTTCTTCTCTCACTACCCCCACTAGAAATGAACAAATGAAAGGACTTATTTTTCATGTCAGTTCCTTATTCCTGTAATTGTTATAAACCTTTTTGAAAGAAAATGCAGTTTAATAAAATGCTATTAGTTTGGGTTTGTTCATTAAAAAGGTAAAAAAATGGGGGGGGGGGTTGATCAGATCAGAGGCCACCTATTCTAGCATAGTGGCCAACTTCTGTAGATGTTTATGGGACTGATCCTATACAAGCAGTACCTAATACCCATAGTCTACAACAAAGGTCTACTTCTGTTAAAAAGAAGACAACAATGTCATATGCAAAAAGAAGCAAGGGAATTATACTTCCTCTCCTGTGGTTTAAGGGGGGAGGGAAATGAAGTTTTTGTTTAGAACTTGAGTGAGCTATTGACATAAAAGTTAAATAAAAGAGGGGACAGATACAGCATTGCTTAACATCCTTCTATTTAGGAATAGAAGATACATATGTATGCCACTGGCATTGTATTTAATTTCAACTGAAGTATTTAAGCTACAATAAACATTGATTGATGGAAGTAACAGTTAATTTCTGCCATAAATGCCCACAGGAGATTGACTCAAAGACCACTTTCAGATCAATGAAAGAAACATAAAAGAATCTCAGGAGAGCAGCTAGAATGAGTAACACTGGCGTATATTACCCTTGTGGGTACTGTATGGTTATTTTAATAGCTTTATGTTACCATCCCTTTATCATCTGTTTTTCATTGTGTAATGTATTGTTTTCTTTTTTTATCTTTGACCATAATTAGTAGTAAAATAAAAATAAAGTTTAAAAAAAACAAAGAAGCACTATAGAAAGAGCATGTTCATGATCCTCAGAAACGGGTAATTGGAGTCATATTAAGTTAGATAATTGCAGAAAATATATAAAAATCTTTCATAAATAATAGGTATTTACAGCATTTTCCCACGTGAATCAGACTATCCTTTTAAAGCTATTCAAATTATGGTATTACGCACAATGTGATTGCAAATTCCACAGATTAACTATGTGTGGTATAGAGATAATACTTGCTTTTAACTTCTTTGAATCTTTAATCTTTAGCTTCATGGGGTGACTCTGAGTTCTAATAGCATGGAAAGTGTTATGGGAAGAAGAGACAAAGTCTTCTTATTTTTACAGCATACATAAATCCATAAACTTCTTCATGTTCTCCATCCCTCATCTGTCTTCTGAGCTATAGGTTAACTATCAACATATGACAAATGTTTTAATCTATTGATCATTATTGTTGCTTACAATGCTTTTTCATGCTTTTTAATATGCAGATTTGAGACTTACATCTGGTATTTTTAATATACAGTAGTACCTCGGTACCTGTTGTTAATTGGTTCCTTGAGGCACAGTGAGTACCAAAATGATGGATTCCAAACAAATTTTTCCCATAAGGAATAATGTAAATAAATTTAATTTGTTTCTAAACCATAGACAACGTGCATTCAAAGCAATATGTAAAAAGATAGGATTCTATATCATTACATGAGAAATAAACCTAAAAATTAATAAATACTTAGATTAAATAAAATAAAACCACTTTACCTTACTGATAAGAAAAAAAGGGCACAAAAATACATAAAATGACAACAGAAGCTAAGATAAGACCAAAAGGAGATGTGCACAGAGTAAGAATTACCACATGACTAATATATGACCCTTTATTTTGGCTGGAAAGGGTAGTGAGTCATGAGGCAAATGACACTGACAAGTTCTAACTTGTGCATTAAATACCAAACGAACAACAAGTACTGGGATAAAATTTTCTCATCAAAATGTGTTGACTACCAAATTCAGGTTTCATAGCAGTTGAATACCAAGGGTACCACTGCTGTGAAATCCTTGGTACTCGACTACTTTGAAACTTGTCAAATTTGGTATTCAATGCATTTTGAAGGGAAAATAGTCAGAATGTATATATATGTTAAATATTAAATAATATATGTATATTTACTACTTGACAAATGACCTTTATGCACTATTCCCTACTGCTAAAGGTAAGGTAAAGGTAAAGGTTCCCCTGCACATGCGTGCTAATCGTTTCCGACTCTAGGGGCCGGTGCTCATCTCCGTTTCAAAGCCGAAGAGCCAGCACTTGTCCGAGGACGTCTCCGTGGTCATGTGGCCGGCATGACTAGACACCAAAGGCATATGGAACGCTGTTACCTTCCCACCGTAGTGGTCCCTATTTTTCTACTTGCATTTTTACATGCTTTCGAACTGCTAGGTTGGCAGAAGCTGGGACGAGTAACAGGCGCTCACTCTGTTATGCGGCACTCGGGATTCAACCCACCAAACTGCCGACCTTCTGATCGACAAGCTCAGCGTCCTAACCCACTGAGCCACCGCGTCCCTACTGCTACTGTATATTAAATCCAGGCACGATATCCTTCTCTTAGCTTTCCTCTATTGTTTAAAACCTGCTTGCAACTTTTTTCATGTTAAATGTCAGTAGTTTGGTTTTATTCCATTTAATTCATATGCAGCACTAGGGCACTTTTTCCAGACAAACTTTCTTAGCCCATAAACCATGGTCTTCCCCTTTGCAGAAAATTAGTTAATTCCTTGAATGATAATGCACTGAAAAAAAATCTCCATTATGGGATGCAGGGGACATCTGTCTGATGGTATAGGCGGGCATGGCTAGAACATTTTGAGCCTTAAAAAATAAGGACAGAAGTGAATGCATTTAGCTTTACCAAAAAATTTTTTTTTATTTATATATTTTTTTTAAAAAAATGCATTACTGAAAATCAGTTGTTTTGCTGCCAACTTTTAGTGGCATGGTTTGAGGAATATCTGGGAGCACAAAATAACAGCTCAGCTTACCTGAATCTAGGGCTAAAAGGGACCCACCCCTGGTTTATTGTGTTAAATGAATCAGTTATTTCCCTTTTCTTAGGGCTGTTAACAATTACATATAATTTGTCAATAGCATTAACAATGATGCTGTTATACTAGACCAGGGGTAGGCAACCTTGGCTCTTTTATGACTCGTGGACTTAAGCTCTGAGAATTCCTGAGCCAGCATGGCTGGCTCAGGAATTCTGGGAGTTGAAGTCCACAAGACATAAAAGAGCCAAGGTTACCTACTCCTGTACTAGACTCTAATTTGAAAATGGATACTTAAAAAATATTAGCCCCCAATGGTTCTATTCCAATTAATAATTGAAAACCAGGTTTACAAACTATATGACATTTCATTTTCTGTAACTAAAATATATTGGAGTATCATATTTATGCCTCACATTTTTATAAGAAAATTTATAGAACATGGTGAGTGTTTGAGGAATAGAAACAACAATCTAGTGGAACAGAAATGGATTAATAGTGCGTTAATTTTATTCCTAGTTAATTTTAACTGGGAATAATAAGGTTTTTTTAAATTTAACAATTAATATATAAGGATATTTGGGGATGTTGCTAGAAAAATAAAAGATTCTCTTTAATCAGTTTTTATTTTTGCATGTTATAATTAGGAGTATCACCTTCTCCTTAAATTCAGCACAGGCAAGTCATGTTTGGATTTTCCAAGCTGGATAATCTTTTGTTATTCATTGCAGTATTTTGTTTCTTTCTAATATTTCCTGCCTGTAAAGTTGCTTGGTTTTTTTTAATTTATTGAAGAAAATGATTTTCTTTGCCTGTGCTTTTCATATAATAGGCTATTATACTATGGTATTATTTCTTAATGTTTCTTTTTGAAAACGTATTTTTTTATTTTTAACTTCGGAGGAAACTTTTGTGGTTTCAATTGGATAATATCAAACTCTTAGAGAAATTGTCATCCTACCTAGAGATCCTCAAAGCTCCATGATAGCAGTATTTGTGGATTTATATTGTGCTTCACTGTTGCCTGACAGAATTAAGATTTCTTATGTACCATTCGCAAGTCTTAACCAGTAAAATATTATCTGACTTATTATGTTTAATCACTTCATTTTTAACATTTTAATCATCTTCATGTAATATGGTTCACTAAATCCTATATTTTCATTGCTTTGCTCTAATATTTTTTCTCCAGAATTTTAATTCATCCAGAATCAATTTTTATACATATTTTTGGTTTAATTATCATCCTTCAGTTGCTCATTGAAGTGAACTAGAAGGAATAAAGAACTGGATTGTCACTTTGTTGTTTTAATAGGTGCAGAAGTAATAGATGGTTCAATAACTAGTGCCAAAGCTTAAAATACATATTCTCAAGTGAAATGAATAACATTTATTAAAAAATATAACAAGAAATGCATATATTTATCTTATCACCTTTATGTGCCATCTAAAACATACTAATATGAGGCATACAAAAAAAACCCAAAATTGTAACTCAAAGTATTTTAAAATAACCATAATGATAATTAATCACAATAATAATCATACTAATTCTGTAACTGGACATCCACTATCACCTTAGGATCTGAAGCCCCTTTGACTTCATGAGCAGGAGTGTAGGGGCCAAAAAACATCTTGAGGGCAGTTTATTCTGTAGTGGAAGCTAATAATGAGAAGACCTACCTCCTAATCCAAGCTTCCTTAAATTCAGTGGGAATGAGATCTTTACCAAGTCTCTCATAGATGTTCAGGATATGCAGAATTATACCTGGCAGTCCCTCATATATCCTGGTGCCACGCCATATACGGGTTTAAAGATAAATTGAGCTTGAAAGTATAACTCCATGTAAAATATATTTTAATAATCCAGTTGTTTATTGAATGTGGCATGCATTGCATTCTATTTTAAAGAAGTCTGTGATGCAGCAGCTGAAGATGGCTATGTCCTTTCCCTATTGCTCAAGCAGAAGTCATGAATTATGTGTCCAGAAAGACTTCCAAGATATAAAATACCTCTGTGACCCCATCAACAGAATATCAACTGAAACTACCTACTCCAGAAGTATATTATAATTAGTATTGACTACCAGTTGGACTCAGAGGAAAGCAAACAGTTAATCTGGATTCCAATGTAGGCATCTACTACGGTGACTACCGTATTTTTCCGTCTATAAGATGCACCCTTGTATAAGACACCCTCCAATTACTGGTACTTCTTAGTACCATCACACATGGGAGGCAACTTCCTCCAATCAGATGGTGCTCTGCGGGCTTAGTCCCACCCACCCCTTCGGCCATCAATCACTGTACTGAGGCAGCTTCCCGGGGCCTCTTACGGCTTCAGCCCGAGCTGCCCCGGTGAAAAACGGGTCATAGAAGGTGGCTTCAGTGGGACCAGCGGCATCCTTGGGGCAGCATGATCCTCCAGCACCAGGCGGGATCTCAGGCCGGCTTTCTCCCCATCCAGGTGGCATCTCGGGCCAGCAATATCTTCCTGCATCAGGCAGCATGGCAGTGGCATGTAAAGAACCCACAGATGCATGCCCTGGGCTGCGGAGGTTACCATTGTTTTTTCATGTATAAGACACTGTACTTGTATAAGACACACTTGATTTTTGAACAGGGTGTTTGCAGGAAAAAATAGTGTCTTATACATGGAAAAATATGGTAGTTTTGTTTCTCTCCTGTGTCTGGACCTGAATTCTAGCTGAAAGGATTCAGCTGTTTCTTCTATAATCCTCCATAACTTATTCCTAGGAACCTTCTCAATAAACGTCCCTATAAAAACAATAGTATTGAGATATTCATATTGTTAAGCAAACTGTCAGATGTGAGATTAACACAAATTAGGCAGGTTTTAGCAAATTAGGTTTTGCTAAATCTGAAACATAATGACAGACTGTGTCAGGACCCACCCCAATCCACGTCTTAGGAAGACAAAAACTCTTGGAGTCAGCTCTAGTCCAAAAGGAATCTTTACTATGACATGCTTGGTTGTGAGAATACAAGACAGGACTTAGTATTGTTTTACAAATTGAAATTTTATAAAGGGTACCCGGTTCAACCCCCCTTCCCTCAACCCCATTTGGTCAGCCCCCATTCTTCTACTTCGTGTCATCCCTTTCGTGGGGGAAAAAAAGGAACTTCGAATCTTTATGGTTATTGCCTTCTTCCTCTCCAGAATTAAAAGAAGACACAAGCCAGATGCCTTCTTCTCTAACCCTCCCTTTTGTTCCCCCCAGTTCAAAAGGTTCCCTTGGTCTTTGAAATAACCTAAGGCAGGCTGAATCCACATATGCTCCTCCTTCCTCGGGAGATGGCAGAATCCATAGGGTGGGGGATAATGTTTTAAACGTACATTTATGAATGTGATATAAATGGATTCTGACAGACTGATTTTCCCTCCATGAAAATATATCCAGCTAGCGCATTTTTATTCTAAAATAAAAACAAACACAAATCAATGTTTTGGGCATTAGTGTCTGCAAAAACAATAATTTAAATTTGCAAGATTTAAATTTGCAAGAGAAAGGAGAAAGAGCAAGAGAGACAGAATTTGGATTTTTAAAACTGTTATTTTTCAAGGAATAACATTCCAGATAATATTACTTCATATTATTTTGTACTTTTGATATATAAAGTATTTCTTACCAAGTAAAATAGTAACATCCAGTCATATAAGTACAAACACATATAACTTGCTAAGCAAACATTTCAGATTTTAGACGAAGATCATTATTATTAAATATACTCACTTTATTACTTAAAATATTACTGGCAAATTAAACGTGACAAAATGATTAGAGAAGATTTAGATAATCTATACTCACACAAAGATATGCAATGATAAATTACCTGTTACGTAACACCATTTTAAATAGAATTTAATACCTGTTAAAAGAACTCAGATCCATCTAGTCAATTTTTGTTTCATTACATTAACGTTGTACCAGTTTGTAAAAATCAGTGGTACATGGAAATTAGGGATATCAAGAGTTCAGCCTAAAAGTCTTCAGTCTTTTGTATAGAGTATAAAACAGATAAGATGCACTAAATCATTCTTACTATATTTAATATATATTACATTCTACCAAATGAAGTTAGGACTGACTAAAAATGTGTAAGAGAAGCATTCCAATAGAATAAACAGATATCTTTAAGAAAACATATAAAGTTTAATTAATTAATGATGGCTATAAAAATACACTTTCTCCAAGAAAATATATAATACATTCATATCGCTAGTCAAGGCCACCAATATCATTCTAGTGCCAGATATAAAGATGTTGAGACTCTAGAAAGAGCAACAAAGATGATTAGGGGACTGGAGGATAAAACATATAAAGAACGGTTGCTGGAATTGGGTATGTCCAATTTAATGAAGAGAAGGATGAGGGGTGACATGATAGCAATGTTCCAATATCTCAGGGGCTGCCACAAAGAAGAGGGAGTCAAGCTATTCTCCAAAGCACCTGAAAGCAGGACAAGAAGCAACGGATGGAAACTAGTCAAGGAGAGAAGCAACCTAGAACTAAGGAGAAACTTCCTGACAGAACAATTAATCAGTGGAACAACCTGCCTCCAGAAGCTGTGAATGCTCCAACACTGGACGTTTTTAAGAAGAGATTGGACAGCCATTTGTCTGAAACGGTATAGGGTTTCCTGCCTTAGCAGGGGTTGGACTAGATGCCCTCCAAGGTCCCTTCCAACTTTATTATTATAATAGTAAATTCCCTATTAATTCCCCTAAAGATAAATCTTTTTGTACTAACTATCCTCAACTGTGTTAAATCTCTGATGAGCTAATTTTGGATCCATATGTACAGCTGAATAGAAATGAGTTACGGGAATATGTATCATATATTTGAATAATATATTCAGATGACAATAGCAATTTATTTATTTATTTATTTAATTAAATTTTTATACCGACCTATTCCCGAAGGACTCAGGGCGGTTTACAGGGCAGCATAAAATACAATATAAAAATAGTATAAATTAAAATAGATTAAATTACTTAAGCCCAACAATTAAAACAATATTAAAAGCTAAAACCCCTTCAGTCCAGGCCTGATAGATCAAAAAACCAGGTTTTCAGATCCCGGCGAAATGAACACAGATCGGGGGCGGTCCGAAGTTCCACCGGTAAATCATTCCAAAGGGCAGGCACGCCCACAGAGAATGCCCTCCCCCTGGGGATCACCCGCCGGCACTCCTTAACCGCCGGCACCCTGAGAAGGCCCTCCCTGTGGGAGCGCACAGGACAATGGGAAGTTGATGCCGGCAGCAGGTGTTCCCTTAGATAATCCGGACCCAAGCCATTTAGAGCTTTATAGGTCATTACCAGCACCTTGAATTTCAACATGCAGCTTGTCTCTCATTTCCTACATTTCTTTTTGTATCATTTTACTGCCATCTAGCATTTTTTCTGGATTTTTACAATCCAGATCTAGCAGCACTATTTTACTGAAGAGAAGAATATAAATGATTTAAATGAAAATACTACAAATTTAATTAACAACTTCCTGGTTCAGTGGTCATTTTTGTCATAAAGTGGCCTCAGTCTTTGTTTCTGGCAAGTTGTTTAAGGATTCCAATCTGCAATAGGTTGATACTATTAATAATTGTTTTACATTGTTGTACTTAATGTCAAGATTAACACCATATGGAATTTATCCTGGTTTGTTTGAACTGCTGAACCTACATTAGTCAACAAATCATGGCTTATTTCTTCTATTTTGAAGCTTTGGTTATTAATTGCCTTTTTCTAGTATCTATTTCCAGTATAATTTTTCATCACAGCTTTATCCTGACTTATCTGAATTTAGACTTCATTATCGACAATCTGGCTGTTTCTGTACTACATCCAAGACTTGTATTACCAATACACTGTGAAGAGATTGACTTAAAAAAAACTCTCCTTCATCTTTCCCATCTTCAAGTTGCTCATCTATTTTGATTCTCTATAACAGGGGTGTTAAACTTGCAACGTCACGTGACGTGTCGTGACGTAGCATGACTTTTTTTCCATTGCCGGCAATGGGGGTAGGTGCGGTTTTGCCATGATGCATCCAGCCCGAAGGTCAGCAGTTTGACATCCTGCTCTATAACAACAAAATCCACCTTTCACATCAAGATTTCAGATAATATTTTGCTTCTGTTTTGCATGGAAAGAAAAGTTTTAAATGACTTATGTAACACTAACGGAAGATTAAAAGCTGAAGCAGGATAACCTAAATCCATAGTAAAAATGATAAAATCTTAAAGATTTGTGCAAAATAGAATATTTAATGCATATTTATTTCACTTAAGAAATACTAAATAAAACTACTCTAAAATAATTAATCCCAAATTATTTTTCACTGATGTTTCATTAGCATCACACATGCATTTGCTACATTTTTAACACCAGAAGCTGATGAATGGAATCTATGTTTTTAAATTATATCTGGGGGTATACAGAAAATCAGCTGCTCATTAAATGATACATGTAATGATGCATATGCACATTATTTCCAAGTTCACCCAGAAACTCCATCCTTTTTTCTTACCACATCATTCCAAATCATTTTGCAATCACAGTGCACAAAAGAGAAAAATTGGATATTAAATTCTAGATTCTTCCTGTAAATAAAGTTGGATATCTGATGATTATAAATAGCCCAGAATCATCAGCTTACACCTCTGTGAGTGGCAAGGACTAGGCTACAGTGAAGGAAAAAACAACTCTGAATATTGTTTTAAAGTGTGTATATCTGTCTATTTAAGTCATCATATAACCTATCTGTAATAATAGCTAGAAAATCATAGTCAATATAGTTTATGGTAAACATTTTTCAATAACATTAGCAATAAATTATAATGTATGCTGTTTTAGTTTGGTTTTATTCATACAGTATGAACAAATATCAAGAATACACTTCATTGTCAATGAATAATAATTTAAATTAATTCAAATTATATTTACATATATTTCAAACAAATCTATTATTTAAAATGAACTTTGTGTCTAGAGATTTCCAAAATATAAATGTCAATTGAGCTTACTTCCATTTTGAGGAGACACATAAATATAAAAAAATAAATAAAACTAGCTATCATAAGAAAGAGAGGAAAAAAGCATTCAAACTGAAGGTTACATTTTCAGTTAAGTTTTGAGAAGCCTTTTATACTCTCATTTGAGTAACAAGATTTCTTTTCAGAGTTGCAAATTAAATATGTATATCACTTCAAAATATTTCATGGAAACTGGCAATATACAGTACTGTAAATGTTTTAAATAAATAAAAGTAATGTTCAGTGCTTCACATTATTTCAACAATTATTAATTCATTTTGTAAAAATAAAATAAAATTTATAGTGAACACTTCTGGGAAATCTCTCCTTTCACTCAAATGATATGATTCTTTCACGCATCCTACATAACTATCCTCAGAAGAAAAAAACATCATTCTGTATACATAGAGTGTATCTAATAGCTTTCCTCCTACAGATATTATTTGAGTGACACTAGTGGTGGGAGTGCTCATAGAAATTGTTCACATGATGAAAGCTCTGATTTTAATGATTTCTGAACAGGGCTTAATTCCATTCAGTTTACAATGGATAGTAGGTGAGTCTTCCAGAGAATATTAAAGGGAATAAGGGACATTAGAAAAATTAAGAGAGGAGGAAAGGTGGAATTGTTTTATTCAAGCCTGTGAAAATGTATAATAAATATCATGGCAGAGTGGGTGAGAGAGATTAAAATGAGTTAGATGAGTACTGTGAAATAATAAAAATAAGTACTACTTGAATGAATGAATGAATGAACCTTTATTGTCAAAGTACAACTATGTATACATTGAGATTGACTGAGCCTCCCTTCATGCCCACCCCAGACAGAGACCTAGAGAGACACATACTGCTTGGTTGGTATCAAGCAATATGCATAAATGATGTTTTACATAGCATTGTGTGTGTCTGTGTGTCTGTGTGTCTCTCTGTGTGTGTCTCTCTGTGTGCGTCTGTGTGTGTACGCAGGACTGAAATCCTGTAGGACTTACAGATCCAGACAGACAGGCATGTGCTGGCCAATGAACTGGACATTATGATAGTAGACAAGGAGCAGAAGTCAGAAGTGGTGGAAGATGTAATAATGCCAAGTAACAGCACTATCAAGAAGAAGGAGCATGAGAAACTAGAAAAGTATCAGGGCTGAAGGAGGAAAGAATCTGTGTATGTGGAAAGAATAGGCCAAAGTGATCCCAATGAGGCTGTGACTACAAAGCGGGAAGAGTGGCTCCAACAGATTTCAGGAACAGCAAGAGTACAGTTCTAAGAACAGCCAAGATCCTGCCCAGAACTCTTACATTCCCAAGCCTTTTATAGAGGTCCCGAGACTGAGAAAGACACATCTACTCATGGGAGTGAGGAGAGAAATTTTATGGTAAAAACAGAGTAACGAGGGAAAGAAAAAGGTCCTTTATAACTGCTCTAGCTGCTTCTGTTGTAGGCTGTCTGATGCCTAGACAGGAATCAATACTCCTCAGTTAGATAGTCAAATTTTGTTTTAGATTCTGATATAAAATACCTGTTTAAAATCACAACCTAATTTATGATTTTAATGTTTATTAATATGGATTTTTTTAAATCACAGTAATAAATTTGCCTCAAGTTAACTGTCAATAACTCAGGAAACTGGTATATGGATGGTTATATACAATAAGGTGGGCACCACTGCTGTCTTTGATAAAACCACATAGTAAGTTACTAAGAAAGAGTTAAAAAGATATTCAAGGATGTTCAGATGTGCTGTAGGCAGTGCAAGTAGTTGCCTAGGGCAACAAAACATTTAGAGACTATTTATTTTATCAGTTTGTTGTATGATGGATTGTGTGCTGTAGAGGGAGGCTGTTTTAGCTTCTTCAGAAGCAGTAGAAATTCTATATTCAGCCTAAGTTTTTCATGCCCATTCTTAAATGAGTGACACCCTTCAAAGTACCCAAACAGCAAAATGTATGAAAATGTAATAGGCAGTACTGTATATCAGATTAATTCATTTGTGGAACAATGACATATTCCATTAGGATATTTCTAAAAAAAGATATTCTGTTTGGATACAACTGGGAAACAGGAACTGTATGCTAGAATGAGGATATTGTTATTCAAGCAGAAAATGTAAGGCATCTGAAATACTCCATTTTGATTGCTAGAGCTTAATATTGCTGCCAGCCAAAAACCAAGCATAATTTTCAGTGTTACACTTTTCCAGGAAAGAGAAAGAAAAAAATACTGGTTGCATACCTGTAAACTCACCTGTTATTCTTCACTTTTTAAAAATATACTGTATAATACATTTCAAAAGAAAAACAAAGGAAACAGAAGAGGATGCAAAGATATAGTGAATTGTTTGTAGTTCCTAGTAATTAATAATAGGTGATATTAAACTCCCTTAGTTTTCTTTTTTTCAGATTATTCCTTTAAATGTCTTCCTATTGCAATGTATTTATTTGTGAAATAGAGGGATCTATCATGTATATAGGTCAACTACAGAGGTCAAATCTGTTCAACAGTCTTTTTTTGTTCAACAATTCTGCTGATTAAAAAAAGAATATATCTAGTGCAGTGCTCAATTGAACAAATCATCAACAGCAACATATAATTTTAGTGACTAGAATAACTAGTGAATGATGAGAATTGGACTAACAGGCAGCAAAATATAAATAGTAAAAATAAAAACAGATATACCTATACCACCAATGCTACCAAATCACAGAAGATTCTACAAATAATAAAGCAGAATAAAACAGAGGTGGTCAGAGAACTACAGAGAGCAACAATATTTTTTTTTTACAAAAAATCTAATGGTCTACATCCAATGTAATACAAATGCATACGGAACAATAGGGTTTTTGTTCCCCACAAATCCCACTTCCCAAATATGATACAGCTGTCTGGAGAGAGTCTTAGCTCCAGACAGGACTATGAGAAAAAGCCAAGTCAATGGCAATGTAAACTTCAACTGATACAATGTCATGATACAATGTCATGATCTAGAACAGGGGTGTCAAACTGCTGGCCCATAGGCCGGACGCATCTCCACGAAACTGCGCCCACCCCATTGCCAGCAATGGGGAAAAAGCTACGATACATTGCACAATGTCAAGTGACATCGCGAGTTTGACATGTCTGATCTAGAATGTTAATTGTATCACTAAAAATTCAAGGGAACGAAACTAAATATTTTAATCTATTTTATTGCTTATGTTTATTTATATGGAAGGCTCTAGTCAAGCTTATTTCCAAATCAGTGTACTAGAATTTCAAATTGGCGGGTTCTAATGTACGTTTAAAAGCTGATATACCCTGTATCTTTCCCTGCATTTCACCATGTAGCATTTAAGAATAGCCTTAGATGCAAACCCCAATTGTGCTGAATTTCCAAGAAGTTCTTTTCCGGGAAGAAAAGTTTACATAAGTTCACAAAAAAGTTTATTTAAAATATAACAAACATGTGTTTTGAAGTAATATGCATATATGTATTATTCTCTTGTCCTCTGTAATCCTTAGCAGTTGGTTGCATTATGATCCTTTTATATGTAAAATATTTGAAAGTTTTGAGTTATTTATACATTATTTCATATTATTCCTAGATTGCCTTCAAAGAATTGTCTTTTGAAATTGTTATTATAATTGATATTTTTCAGACTGAATGCTCTGTATAATGATCAAGGTCTAGTGAATAGATTAACTTCACCTGTAATTATCTCTTTAAATTTAAGATGCTCAAATGGGAGCATGTTTAAGGGGACAGTTGGGTTTGGATTTGATTCTCCAAATATGCTGGTAGCAGAGGAAAAAATCACTTTCTTTAAAGATGTCAGCACTTTTAAAAGCAAGTCAATTGTTCTTTCTACAAATCTTCAGTTAAATAAATCAAGAAGGAAATAACAATAAATTTCAGAACACATGTATCAGGAGAATTTTTAATTTTTTAAAATTCACGGACAAGCACAGATAAATGTATTTTTAATAAATGGTGAAGTAAAACAAAAAAGCAAACATTTTGTTCTTGTTTCTTAGACCTAGCTTCAGTAGTGTAATAATGTTTGCATATAGATGTATAGAACCACAGGTTAGGCCTAATGCAAATATGTAACACAGTTCCCCCACCTCTAGTGCACAATTTGACATGCTGAGGATGTCTTTTGGCTTAGACCACAGGTCTGCAACCCGCGGCTCCCAGTCCTCTGCCATGTGCAGTCCCCCCAAAAAAAAGTGGGACTAAAAAAGTTCAACCAATCAATTCAAATATGCGGGGTAGGTGCATATCTCGCCTTGGCTCCACTCTTCAGTCAAACCCTGTTCTGCGCATGCGCGCATGTACACGCATGTGCACACATTTTTTTGCGGCTCCCAGTTTTTCCTTTTGTGAGGGAACCGGTTCCGAGTGGCTCTTTCACTGTTTCAGGTTGCTGACCCCTGGCTTAGACTGTTTTAGAACCTAATTTTTCTAGATACTCTATAGCAATATAGTATTTATGTTTAAGAATTACAGACAAATGCCCTTAACTATTGTTTCTGGAATCTAGTTTCATTTTCTTCTAGGCATTTGAGGGATCAACAGGCTAATTTACGCATATGATATTGGGCCTTAATGTCTTCTGTTTCTGGAATCTTGACGTTATTATGATGGTACTGGTCTCCTACTGCCCATTTCCTCTGTTTATGCTTATTTGTTAAATTTATATTCCACTTTTTGTATAGATGCTTAAGATAGTGTATACTGGTTTTTTTTCTTCACAAGTACTTACTGTACCACCAAATAAAATAGTTTGGGGTGAGAGATAATAACTGGCCCCAAATCACCCCTGGAGATTCTGTACCTGAAGGTGGACTTGAATCAGGGTTTTTCCACTTCCATTTCAACACCTTAATCACTACACTACACTATACTGACTCCCAATGCAAATCTCTGGGATTCACAACAACAAAAAAACCCTGAGAATCAGAATTACCTGAATGTAGAATGTTGTAAATTTTTTAGATGTCATATTATTTCTGCCTATGAGTGTAGATGAAATACCAAAGAAAATGGGAAAAATCTGATTGGTAGTTTAGATATGGTTGTATGTTAGCATATTCACTTAAAAACAAAAGTAGAAAGTTGTACATTGTAAAATTTTAAAGTGTAACTATGATAATCAAGCAACATCATTTGAGAACCAGTTGGTATAATGGTTAAAAACCATTAGAATAGAAGCCAGGAGATTCTGAGGTTTAGTCCTGCCTTAGGCAGCAAAGCTAGCTGAGTGACCAGTCACCCCCTCTTACACTCAGAAAGAAAAAGGCAATAGAAAACTATTGCTGAAAATCTTGCCAAGAAAAGTAGTTCAGGCAGATTCCGGGAATCAAGGTTGATTGAATGGATCATATGAGGGACATTCTATAAACTAACCCTGTAATAAATTGTTAAGTAATAACACAATTTATCATAAATTACTCATTATTTGTGTGATAATTTCCCCATACCTGAAGGAACATCTGAAGTACAGTCAATAAAAAGAATTAATTTTTGGTTCTTAACCTGAAAATATCATTTGGCATAATTAAGAAAGCAGTAGCAAGTAGAACAAGAAGAATGCTTTTTTTCTTTACATTTTTTTCTCAATATATCGAAAGTAGTATTTTTCATAAAAGAAGTTCTCTAGGTCAGCAGAAAAGAGCAAAATGCATTATTCTGGAATCCTCTCATTTGAATGCATTGTCCCCGAAAATTGAATAGTCATTTGTTTCAGGAGAAAGTGTTTTATAGAAATGGTAGAAATTTTTCTAGTATACCATAAACTGTTACTCTTAATAAGATTTCTCTAAAATTTCAAAAGAGAAACACAAAATAATATTTTAATACTTTGAAACAAGGCCAGCACAATTTGTATGACTTACCACTAAAAAACAAAATTATTCCAATTAAAATCAAGATAGTCTCAGTAAATTTGTTTTTGTTTTGTTTTGTTTGATATTGTTTGATATCAACACAATTTTGCCACTGTATCTCTGAAATTAGTTTTGGAATCCACATTTAAATTTTTAGCTGAATATTATATGAGATACCAGCTCCTATCTATGAGTAAAATCATTGGGCATACAAAATAAAGTTTCATTATATACATATGTATGCTTCTGTAATATGAAACAAAATGTTTATAAAGATGTGAGACAATTGATATAATAATCACATTAAAATAATCATGAAAAAAACAATACTTTTATAGTTCTGTTTGTTGTTTTCTTATACTGTTGTAAAATGGCAACAAGAAAGTGTTTTAGATGACAAGGGTGCAAAATGTCTCAGTGTGAATATGTTTGTGTGCAGCTAAAAGTAAGCCAGCTGGGTGACTTTGGCCCAGTCAGTTTCTCTTAACCCTAGGAAGGAGGTGATGACAAACCACTTCTGAAAACTCTTGCTAAGAAAAGTGCAGGGATTTGTTCAGGCAGTCTTCAAGAAGTTGACATGATTGTATGGGAAAAAAGAATGTGACATTGGAGAGCTGGACTAGCAGGAATAGCCTAGTACAGTGATGGCAAACATTTTAGAGACTAAGTGCCCAAAAACTGCTCTGCCCCCTGCCTGCCCCCGAACCCCGCACTCTGCCCCTGCCCTGCCTGCCCATAGGGCCACTCACCGCCTCCACGGTCCCCCACAGCAATCACCCAGGCAGCCATGGCAGCCATGCTCTCCACCCATGCCCCACAGCATCATCTGTGTGTGATGGGGCGCGAGGGTGGAGTCTTGTCCCTGCTGACCAGCTGCCATGTCCTTGGCTGTGCTGCTCCACGTGGGCTGTGTCCAGGGGCGGCTCTCCTCGGGGCGGGACTGCTGGTGAGGAGGGGGCTGCGAGGGGGAGGCGGGGCTGGGGTGATGGCACGCGTGCCCACAGAGAGGGTTCTGAGTGCCACCTCTGGCACACGTGCCATAGGTTTACCACCCCTGGCCTAGTATATCTGCTTAAGTAGAAGTAGCAGTTCTGAATAGCTGAGCCTCAACATTTTTCTGAACACAGATAAGTCATTAACCACATTATGTTGAAAAAGTAAAACATTTTTCATCCATTGGAATTACAATTGAGATGTTTTAAAAAGGAAAAACAATGGATCAACTTACGTTAATTAATTCAATATCCCATATTTTCTTTACAAGGTCCATTGATGTATAGCCATTTATCAAAAAGGGCTTGATGTAATCTCCCAGTTCCAGAGAATCTAGCCATTCTGCTACAGAGTTGGGGTTGTAGCCATCACTGCCTGTCTGTTTCATCTGAAATATAAAAATTCCAAGTAATTTTCAAGTGTATTATCATTATCAGATTTGTTGTAATAAGTAAAATAAAAAGAACATTACATCTGAATGTTTAAATTGGGAAAATATTTAAATGTAGCTGTATTATAATATTTTTAAATTTCTTCAAGGAAAGCTATTTGTAATATGCCTCTAAATTGCATGACTTTGTGCCATATGGGGGGAACATTACAGTTAGGATGGGTATGGAATTGATGCATACAAACATACACACACCCCTTTCAGCTGATAGGCAGCTGAAAGAAATTTGGCCATTTTCAAAATGGAACCCACTTCTGCAACAGCACCACGCAGCCTCTATACAGGAAGGCTCTGTGGTGGGTTTCCTGCTTCTTGAAGGGGAATACATGTAGATGTAGATTGAACATGGAGTCCTTAATGCTCTTTGAGCTTGGTTGTTTGCCTGCAGACATTTTCTTACCTAGATGGTAGGTAACATGTTTGTGGTAGAAGAAAGCAGGGTTTGCTTTCTATTTATATACAGTAGCTTGCCCAGTCAGTGTTGGCAGGAGTGTTGTTTTCTCCTTTGTAATTCCTTAATGTACTTATAAGTTATTGGCCGCCCATCTTACCATAAGGTAACTCTGGGTGGCTTCAATCATAAAAAATATATCTACATTACAACATATATAAATTTAAAGCAAAGATTAAAATCTAAGGATACAGGGGGAGGGTGGGGATAGAATGGGGGAAAGTTTAACTCGATCAACCATTACTACTGTGTTTTTCCCCCATTGGGCCAATTGGCAGAGCCAGGTTTTTAAGCCTTATGAAAGGATAGGAGAAGCAGACCAGCAATTAATGCAGCTCACAGAGCAGTGCTGTTACAGAGACAATTCTTGGGGACCCCAAAACTGTCTGCATCATTGCTCTCTGCACCAGCTGTAGCCTCCAAATACTCTTCAAGGATAGACCCATATAGAGTGTTTTACAATAGTACAACCACGAGATGACTAGTCACTGAACAACTGAGCACAGGGAATGATTAGGCTGTGGTTTACTGCTTGATTGTTTGTCTGAGTTGGTAGTTGCTTTATTAGGATCTTGTTTACTGTCTGATTGTTTGCCTGGTGTTAATTGTGATATAAATTCTTGCTTTTCTAGGTGTTGATTGCTAATGAGGAAGTGCTTTAGTCTTTTTGTTTCCTTTTTAGTTTTGTTATTGTTTCTTTGGGAATGGTGTATAAATATTTATCTCTATGTGTCAGTTGATGGCTGACTTATCTATATACCAAACTTCAAGGAATTCTCTTGTATTTTTGGATTTAGCTTAGTCTAGGATGCTGACAGTTTCCCAGTTGAAATTATGGTTGAGTCTGTCTCTGTGTTAAAAGATTAGGTTGTTTTCATGTCTTCTGGCTAACTGTGCATGCATTCTGCTAGTCTTCTGCCTGTTTGTCCTACATAGTGGCTGCTACAGTCCTTACACTGTGTGTTATAGATGATTCCTGTTTTTACTTCTTGGGCTACTGGATCTTTAAATTTTCTTAAGATGTTTGGAGGGATTTAGTTGGTTTGTCTGCTGTAGTGACACCATGTGGTTGTAATAGTCGGCTGTTTCTGAGATGTCTCTGATGTATGGCAGTGCTAGCTAATGATGTAGGTTTCTTTCTGATTTCTCTGTAAATGTTTATCAAAAAGTGTCTGACTAGAGGAATGCTTCCAGGTGTTGTTTGGGGGATTGTTTGTCCAGTAATTGTTTCTTGGTAATATTGCTGCTCTTTTAGACTTATATTTATTTGCCTTCATTTGCTTCTGATAAACAATGAATTCCTCCTGTGTAGCATATCAGTATGGGGATAATGTCAAAGTTGTTTGTATTTGTCCAAGAAGATGTTTATGTATAAATGTACAGATGAGATTTTATGTCACTATAAGTAAATATCATGATATATACATGCATGTATAGAAATATTAGAGAAGGTTGTTTACATGGAAGTATTGGCATATTCTGTTTGTTTAGGTAAATACATTCATGAAAAATGTTGAATAAGTTTATGTTCACTTGCATATGTTCGTTGATAGTACTTTACAAAACAATAAATTCTTACAACACAAGAAAGTGTCAAAATTCACTATAGTACTGTTCTTGCACTTCTAAAATACCTTTCCCCTAGACTTGCTAAAAAAAATCTATGAGAGAAGCAAATAAAAAATAACAAAGAAAGGAAAATTTCCATCTTGAAAGAATGGTTATGTGAGCACAACTAGCAGGATTTCTGCTAATGACTATGTGTTTGGCAGATCTGTATGAGAGATAAAAGTCGTTGGATCTAATTTAGTGTTCTATAGAATGACAGCAAAATATAGCCTAACTGAAATGTTTCTAGATCAGCTGCCAGGGAAGCATTTTTGGCAGTGGTGTTAAATGGCAATGACTAGTTCAATTCCTGAGATGACTGATGTAACTACATAGATATCTAATGATAATCAATGATTAATTAATAATTAATATTCAAAGAAACACGATACCATCAAGAAATGTGTCTTTACCTAGATTATTATATGGAAATTGGTTTGTCAGAAGAAGTATAACCTGAATTCAATAGAACCTAATTTAGAAGTGTATGTGGTAAAACAAGAAGAGACATGGTCAGGAATGAACGGGCACTCTAGGAATGTAGACTGACTACAAAAATGAATGTACAAATGTCTGCTAAGGTAATGTATCATACAGAAAGAATAAATGTGGATCAAATATACGAAGGAATTGTGAAGGAATCAACCAATTATATGAAGGAAGAATGAGTGGGTCAAGTGAAAAGGAAAGATCAAGAAACCTGTGATTAATGGGATTGAAGACAACTTGTGCAAAGCACAGTTGATGTTTGTGGCCACAAATAAGAGGGCTGATGTGTAATTCAGCTCCTATCGGTACAATCCTCTCTGGACAAAGAGAGGACACAATATAGTCCAAGCTGTTTCTCCTTACAGTTGCTTCTCACAAAGAAGCCACAAGACAGTGATCTTGAGGGGGTGATTTGGAGACAAGGGTATTTGCCAAAATTGTTCCAGTTGCCAATGGAATCTTTTTCAAAGTTCTCTCACTTCCCTTGCTGGATATCTTTTAATTATCTATTAACTGCCTCAAAAAATTAGACAAAACTGGGTGAGCCCTTTCTATTCTTAATTTAGGAATATGAAGATATATTTTATAATCCTTAAGAACTTAAACAGCAAAATATAAGGCAAGAATTTATTTATTTATTTATTTATTTATTTATTTATTTATTTATTTATTTATTTATTTAATTTTATTTATATACCACCCTTCTCCCGAAGGACTCAGGGCGGTGAACAGGGCAGATATATAAAAATACAAAAATACAAAAGTTAAAAAAAAAGAATTAAACATGTGCCCAGCTAAAAACAATAAATACATATTATAAAATGAGAATAAAAAACCCAAACCATCCCCCATCAGGCCAGGCCGGCTTGTTCAAATAAGAATGTCTTCAGATCGCGACGGAAGGAGCGAAGATCGGGCGCCATCCAGAGCTCAACCGGCAACCGATTCCATAGCTCCGGGGC
The DNA here is from genome assembly GCF_964194415.1 of Vipera berus. Lineage (NCBI taxonomy): Eukaryota > Metazoa > Chordata > Lepidosauria > Squamata > Viperidae > Vipera > Vipera berus. The sequence continues at coordinate 57,140,103 of NC_138208.1, forward strand.
GCCCACAGAGAAGGACCTCCCCCTGGGGGCCACCAATCGACATTCTCTGATCGGTGGCACCCTGAGGAGGCCCTCTCCATTTTGGCTACAAATGTTTTAAATGAATTAAGGGCTCAGAAAACATCAGAATATTGGGCTTTTAAAGTATTGTTAAAAAGTAATTGCATCTTTGTGAGAAAGATAAATGTGTTTTGAGATTGGAGATGCAATAAGACAAGTAACTTCTCTTCAAGGACCAGCGTCAGGATTTTGAATTGATTATGTCAGTTATGTTGCATCTTTTTGGAAACAGTATGTTCCCAGAATAAAATGTTACAGAACAAAATATGCACAAAATTTACCCAAGGAAAACATGACTGAGACTCTGAATAAGGATATCATATACAAAGAGAAAAGTGAAAGGGTTTTAAAAATTAGGAAGGAAATAAAAATGACAATCACAGAGGTCAATTGGAATAATTTCTTTTTGTTGGATTTGCAAGAGAGACTGTTTAAAGCATTGAAAAAAATTCCAGTGAAGATCGCACAACCATCTGACTGGATTAAAGATAAAGATTATTCTGTACAGAAGAAAAAAGGAGTACAAAGTTGGCTTATTTGACCAAGAATAAAATAGGACATATTATTCTGGCTGGCTCTTTTTGCATTTGCAATATCTTTAATTTTTAAAAAATAGGGTATGCTAGAATTGCTTACACTTAATAAGGTGTTTAAGTTCTTTTCTCTATAATTACTTTATGTATCCTAACTTTATAGTATGCAAAGTGGGTTTGTATTAACTTTTTTTTTCAAAGTAAGGAAGTTTGGTGATCTTTTAAAAGGAGAAATTATAACTCTTTGTTAAATTTAATTTTCTTTATTTGTCTATAGTTATGGAATGTTTATTTGAATGGATAAATTGCTATTTGGAGTAGTTTTCTTTGGAATTGTTGGTATTTGGAATGGGAAAATGTTGCATACAATGTTGTATTTGCAAAAGAAAAATGGTTTATCTTTCTCATGTTAAATTTTGGTATGTTTATATTGGAATATTTGGACCATTTTATACCTTTGGTGGGATTTTGTTAAAACTAAGAATTAGGATATGGAATGTTGAATTTTATATATGTTAATTAATATTAATATTTTAGAGCTTTGTGTAAAGAAGATAAATACTTTTCCTGGCAAACAAACCTACCCAAGGGAACTCTTGGTAGGGAACAGAAATAAAAAAAACATAATCTATAGAAATCAAGTTGAAAGCAACTGGGTTGAGGTCCCTAAAAGTCATAACATCAACATATCAAAGAAAACCAATTCCCCACCACAGCCCCATTAACATCCTGGCTTCAATGCCTCAGGTGAGAGCCAGGTCTTCCCAAAAGCCAAGAGGATTGGGGCTGTCAACTTCTTGCGGGGAGGTTGTTCTACAAGATGGGCACCATGATAGAAAAGTCACACTTCCTGGGGCCTATCAGGTGTTGTGTTTCACTGATGGGATTCAGAGTATCCCCAGTCTGACAGATCTAGTGGCAAAGACCATTGGGTATATAATTAGATTAAAAGCAATACAGTTATTAAATTATTACAAAATTACTTAAAATATATTAAAAATATAGAAAGGCTATTAAAAGCAGAACACATTATCATGAATGGAAAAAGCAGAACCAAGAAAGTAGAAATAAGAACAAGCTGCATCAAGTTCAGAATGTTAAAAACAAATACAAGAGCTGATAATTAGAAACAATGTCAGTCTATTTACAGGATAATCTATTTATAAGGCTGTTTCCGAAAATCTTTTCTAAAAATGTGTGTTTTTTAAATAAAAGTTTTCCCAAGTATGCAAATACCTTCCTTCCCCCCACCCCAGATGGTGCTAAATTTGTGCACATAAATAAGGAGTAGCTTTTGTCCTTCCTTTCTTCGTGTGGAAATAAATTTTTTATCATGCATATAGATATTGAGTAGATCAAGATATTTTCAGCAAACCTGATGAATCATTGTTTTTTTGGATTAAGGAGTTTACTGAAATCTGGGGAACATGTAGAATAGGATGAAAAATACTTCCTTTGTTTAAGACTGCACATAGATAAGTCAATAAAAAAATTAAGATTTTTGGAACAGAGGACTGGACAAGGAATATTTGTACATCAGAAACCAAGGCATAGTGATATTAAATGAGCTATTGGAGGGATTCATTGGGCAAATCTGTAAATACACAGCAATAATATTTGGGGAAAATGCAACTTCACTGAATCTCAAAAATATTAAAATCATAAAACATTTAAATTGCATGTGCCTAAGTAATAAGGATATTGTTACTAGAACTGTGCAGTATTATTATGATTCTCTTAAAAGATAATTTTAAAAAGTCATTTTAATGAAGAAAAGTAAACATATGGCTGTCTAAAAATCCAAAACTCAAACAAACAACAATCAGTCAAATCAAAATGGCCTAGTGAAATAGCTACACTAAAATCCACAGCCTTATATTGATGTTGTTGTTACTTGTATAAATACTAGAAAAATGTTTATATTCGATTTTTATCTATCAAAATACTAAGAAATGTACTAATTTAAGGTTGGTAAAAGAGAATATTATTGGAAGAAGAAAAAATCAAGGAAAGCTACTATGTGGATTATGGAATTATAGAAATTAATTGTTATTGTTTTTAAATATAAACCCAGACAACACACTGTTTACCAAATATTAAGGTTACTATGTTAAAAAAACAATAAAATATATTTTAAAAATAAAATAAAATCCACAGTAAGATTTATTTTGAACTTTGTAATATATTAACATATGATGACGACTAAGACTTCCCATTATGGCTGACTTCCTGTCCACCCTCTACAGCAGTCCCCCTCTTCCTTTTGCAGCAATCTTCCCGGCATGGCCGACTTCCTGTCTGTTTTCCTACTGCAGCAAATTGAGTACCAAACAAACAAGAAGTATCGCGACAACATTTTCACATCAAAATGTGTTAAGTACCAAATTTGATGAATTTTGAAGCAGTTGAGTACTGAGGCATCACTGTACACTATCAGTTATTTTATTTTTGAATGAATTCAGATATTGTAACAACAGCAAGGATACCTTTGGAAGAAGCTGAATTGCCTGTAGAATTCTTTGCCTGTGTCCGGAATTAAGTATTCCAATTTCCAAGAGATCCTGATCCTCCATAACATTGCTTCCCTAAAATGAATAACCAAAAATATTAATAGATATTTTAATACATTTAAAAAGTAATAATATTACATTTCAAATTACGTAGTCCTTAACAAATGATATTTAACCCCATGATAAATAATTATAGATTGGATCTTGATTAATTATGTCAAGATAGATTGAAATGAAAAGAAGTGGGCAAGTTATTTTCAGAAGCAAAAAATAGGAAAAATCACATTCACAATAGCAGTAATTATTTGAAAGTTATTCAAGTTGTCAGTATTTCTCCTGAAATAAGAACAATTCTTTCAGGGCCAAAAATAATGTGAAGACTGCTTGTATATAACTATCTTCTTTTGATCATAAAAAATGATTGCATTTATCTTCTCCTGAGCATTTTGAGCAATAAAGGAGTGGTCACCTTACCACCATATATATGGAAAAAACCAAAAGTGTTTGAAATCTAGAAACTACTTGATTGTCTATTTACATGCCAGCACTTCATCTCTGATACAACTCACAATTTTAATTTTTTAGAACTTATTTCCAAGCCAACCTCACTGCACTATTGTATAACACATCCAACAGTCTATTATTAGGAGAACATCTGAATAGAGCAACTTGTAAGATCAAAGTGTCATTTATTAAAGTAATAAACCATGTATTTTTTGTTAATCTGAAACCAAAGCAGAAACAGAATGCAATCTTATTTACTTCCCTTCCTAGTTGATATAGCATTTGATAGACAACTTTAGGTGTTTCATCTGACTTTCAAAAGATGACTTTATCATCCTAAAGATTTCAAGTAAGGTGTAGTAATCAATTTATAATGCTCCCAATTCCGCTCTTATGTGTGAGATGGAATCAAATTAAAAATTATAAAAGTTATAAATTACAAGTTTTAAGCATTAGTCACTGATAGTTCAGCCTCATTTAAATTATGTTGGTTCTACTAGAATCCTTAAAAAACTTGGTTACTTCACTGAGTTTGCAGTTGGTTGGTTTGGCTATATTTTGTCCTTAAAAGTCATAGTGCTGAGATAGATGTAGAGATAGGTTAGATACTAATTGAATTAACATATTTTTGTACATATTTACCTGATTTACCTCTGAGAGAGACGGACAGTTCAAAAATGTGAAAAATAAATAAAAATTTACAATTCCCAAACTGTTATTATATGAGCATAATTATAGTTATATATTAACATATAGATGCGCCTTCATTATTCATGATCTTGTTAACTGTTGTTTTATGTGTCTATGATTAATAATGATAAGACTGCAATATGCACGTAAAAATTCATACGTACTTATCAATAGTTTTTACCTTGTTTATTTCAGTTATTCAAAGTGATAGGTGGACTTTTGTGTGTAGGTAAAGTATAAGGGCTAGGGCTAGGATTAAGTTAAAAGCTAGGATTAGGTTGTCTGCAAAAAACTGATTGTGATGCATCCTTTGAGTTAGGCTGATTACCTAGTGGCTTTTTGGGAATGACTCATTCAATAGGTGATGAGATAACCCTATTTGCACCATGTGACTCATAGTGGGTTTTGTACATTTTTCATTATCTCAGTAAAAGAACCTCTTAAATTTGCCCTAAAAGCTAGTGTAATTTGTTAAATATTCCTGTGGATCTCTCAGTTGCACTATTGGATGCTAGTGCTGCTTGCTGCCCATAAGCAGTCTGTGGGCAGCACTGCTGCCCAGCAGCATGATTGACAGAGTCCTCCATTACAGGTATGAAAGAGCTTTAAAGAGCAGTTACACCACTGTGAGCAAAGATGAAAATGAAAAACAGCTTTCATGAGAAACCTTGTGATTGGGCTGACCCAGTAAGATCTGCCATGATCAAGGAAGAAGCAAATAAAGATATATTTCACAGACAACTGCTATGAAAGATTAGAGGAGAAAAAAGATGGCCATGGGTGTTGGCACCTAGCTCTCCCCTATTTGCACTGAATTAAAGTTTTTTTATTTGATGTTTTGTTACCCATAGTTTTTGTTGAAATTTAATTCTCATACTTAACAATGACCACTTAAAAACATTTTCTGAGTTATTTGAACAAATAAAAAAAAGTTATAGTACCATCTTTGAACTTAGGGGAAACAGCCATAACATTATTTGGAAAATGAGTAAACTGAAAAGAGAATACCAATATTTGCATATTAAAAATGCGTATAGACCTGCATTTGGGTTTTTATGCAGACTGGAAAAAATGTAAATAGATATGAAAGTGGGCACAGAATGAACAATATTAGAAAAATGAGAAACTTAGCAAAATAAAATCTATTTATTTATATTTATTAGCAGATTTAGGATGCTAATGGAGGGTGGTTACTGATAGACTCTTATCATTTGGATGAAGCACTTTTTTCCTACTTTTATAATTTGGCATAACTGGTACAAAATGAATCACTATAAAAATAATGTAATTACTATTGATATGTGACATAAAAATACTCTATAGCATTTTTAATAATGTCCCTTGCTATATAATTAAACAATTTGGATGGGGGGGGGAGAAAAAAGCCATATTTGAATAACAAGCAGGAAATACTGCCTGATCACCATGACTAGACTCTTCATGCAAGAAAGAGTGGCCAAATTAATAAGAAGTTGACTATGCTTTAAAAACATCTTTTGTTCAAATGAGATCTTTGGATTGTTGCTTCCTAGATCCAGTTTGAAGTATCCTTTGGCAATAAATAAATGTAATTAATTAATCAAGTAATTAGTAATTAATTAGTATCTCATTTTTTCTTTAAGAACTAAAGGTAGCATGCAATAATAACCCTAAGAGGTAGGTAGGGCTCAATGAACTTTCTGATTGGTTGGACGGAAACTGAATTTGGAGCTTCTCAGGTCAGCTCCATCCCTTTAACCAGCAGTCTGTACATTTTTTTTGGTTACTGCTGAGATAAATTATGTACCCAAATTTTTATATAATATTTTTATCCCTTCTAGTAATATGATTCTCTTGTACACAGCGATATCCTGTTTTAATCTTTTTAAGCAATGGACAAAAAATCTCTTTTGAGAAGCATTTGCTCTATTTATATTACACATTACACATTTATAATTTTTAAATGAACGAATCTCTTCTGAAACCTCTATGTGTACCTCTTCCCAATTTTTCTAAGAATTTTTTTAGCAGAATTCAATCAAAATATCTTGTGTCTAAAAGTAAAGGTGATACCTTCTCATTTGTCTCAGTGAAATGGAACCCTTTTCTGCTTTAATCTTTCAGTCCAGAAAGAGTATTCTTTTCTCTTACGTATAGCAATTATAGCAGTTGCTATATTAGATTTTAGAAAAATAAATAGCATTATTTCAATATTAATTTTTACAATTTAAACATGTTCAAGGTGGAGATTAAAGCTTTGGTTGATAAAGTCTTTAAATTTAAAAATGGAGGACAAAAAAAATGTAAGTTACATGAACCAAGAGTTATTCAATTTGAAATCTCCAGTTAAAAGCCTCTTCAGATGTAGTTAATATTTTAAAAGTTTTTTTAAAAAAAATCCTACTGTAAAAGTCAGCATCCCTCTTCCCTAGAGAAGGAAATATTTGGGGGGATATTAAAAAAGGTGGAATATTATATATTCCAAAAGGAATAATAGAAAAACTTAGGCAGAAACCCCCTCCCCCAAGTCTCTCTGCCCCAAGCAGAAAGCAGCTTTTAGAAATGCAGATTTGTTGATTCATTCAGAAAGACTGGAGCCAGGAACCTTGGAGCTGATGGGATTAGAAAGACAAAGACCCCTAAAATCTACTTCCCCCACCCAAAAAATCTAAAGACATGACCTTTAGGACACAATAGGATTAACCCACCACCATTAGATTACCAAAAGGGCACACTGAAGCTCAGGTCAAAGTTCATTGCACAAGAACAGGAAGAATCTCAAATACAAAGCCACAGGAACAGGAACAACTCCAAACATAAAAGCCCAAGAAGGTATAAAAACCCACTATTCCCAGCTCCATTTTGTTAGCAATTTTGTGTTGCTGAAGTTTCTGGCAACTAAATAAAATGAACCTTCTTTCCTAAGCAGTCTCCATTTTGTTTATTCCCAGCTTGGACGGGACCCTGATGTTTTTTCTTTCAATACTACTTTAATTGATTTTTTTTGCAGAGCTTTCTTTGTAGAAATAATTTACATTGTAGAAATAATCAAACCATTCCATATTAGCCAATCACATGTTTTCATGGAAGAAGCTATTGGAAGATCAGAATTTCAGTTTTCCTTTAAAATAGCATCTCAAACATGTTTGCTTCCCTTTGGCTAAGAAGCCTAGCGCAAGTGCTGCGAGGTTTTTTAGTTTTTCAGATAGGATCAGGTTTTACATTTATCCAGTGCTTTTTTGTAAAAGAAAAAGGTGCCGGAACTCACACATGTCATACAACCCACCTTGCCTACTTTACAAGTTTCCATCCAAAAAAGGTGCTGGAACTCCGTTCTGAGCGTTGTATGACAAAAAAAGCCCTGCATTTATCACAATGTGGGAAGTCTTGAATGGGAAATATAAGAAGACAAATGACAACTAAAAGCTCTCTATTAAGGTCTGTCAGATAACAAACAGGAACAACTAAAACATTCCCCCCCCAGTAATTTTCTTCCTATCCAGACAAGAAATAGTGTGAAATTTTATGATCCACCTATAGCTGAGGAATTTATTTTTGAGGAATTAAAGTATGAAAGGATTCTTGTATTCTATTCTTGTTAGCTTGGGATAGAAGACCTAATTCTCACATGGTCAAACTAAACAAGTCATTACTAAAACATATAACAGGTGAAAATTTTGCATCCTTTAGAAAAGAAAATCATTTTGAGATTGTTATAGTCTGGGAACATCAATGCACACTATTGGAAGTCCCACTGATTTTTTTATTGATTTTTCTTTTTTTTTCTTTAATTTTCTATATTGTAGTTTTTTACCTTGCAAACTGCTTTGGGTTTAATATTTTTTTTAGTGTTTCATATATATGTATTGAGAGGCCTGTTTTCCTTTTTTCTTTCCTTTGGATTCTTTTCTGTTACTTTTTTAACAATATCACAACAAGCATTTTTTTACTCTGTTCTTAAGAAAAGTATATATTTGTATATGTACTAGGCAGGTGTGCCTGGCTGGCTGGCTGGGTATGCATGCATGTATATGTTAGCACACAGTACTGATTCTTATTTATTTGCCATCTTTGGAGTTTTAGTTTAATATAGAGTTTTATTAGTTTCACATAATATAAATGGATTAAAATTCTCTCTTGAGAAAGCAAATATTACTATATTAGTAAAGTTAAAACTGCAGTTTTATTTTTTATAAGAATGTGTGTATTTTTATGTAGGAGATAAGTGGATCAACATGTAGGTCAGAGGCCAAAATCTATCAGAGAAACCAGAAATAGTTGACCCACAGGGATATTTTAAAATATTAATTAACTAGTGCCTCAGTCAATGCACTGTTTTTATTAATTATCATGATTCTATGATGAAGTCTCCAGATATATTATGCAAATGTTTTAACTATTTCTTTGCCTTGCTTTCAGATCAGATAACTATGGCTTGGGATTATAATCAGATTTCAGATCCTGTATCAAAGCATACTAGTATACCATCTAAATTAAATGTCACATAGAGAAAGAAGTACATGGTACATGCTGAATTTTAACTTAGTAGATATTTGATTATAATTAAATTAATCAAATATTAATATTTAATATTACTAAGCTAGAATATACTTTTAAGATAGTCATATGAGTTGTTTCCAATTACTTTGATATTTTGCTGTTTAGTACTATTAGTTAATAAATGTAAGATTTCCATTATTACTGCAGTAGATCATGTTCTAGCTACTATATCAGTTTTGTATTAAAAGGCAATTGTCCTGCTTTTTCTAAATAGTATATAACTGCACTGTTTAAAATGGTCCATTTTTGACATCAGATGCAGCAGGAATTTCAGTAATATTTTCTTCTGAGCATTCTTTAAATGTAATGGCTACATGTATAAAATTACTCTTTTGCTTTGTGTAAATAGAGAACAAAAAGCAGGGAAATCTGCAGGAAAAAAAGAAATATTTAAGGACAGATACAAAACAGTCTATAGCAAACTGATATCAAGCTTCTATTAATACTAACAAGACTCTATTTCTTCTATGTATTTGAAAGAGGGAAGAGCTTCTGATTGCAATGTCACAGGTTCTGCCTGTGTTACAACAAGCCTCGCCTATCCCCCACTGGCAATAGGCAATTATGACCAAAATTTGAAATTGTGACATCTGCCTCCTCCCGCAGTCAGGTGACCACATTTTGGACAGTTGACAACTGGCCTTCATTTAGAGTTTTTTGCTGTGCCCCATGGTTGAATTACCATGATTTACAATTTTTTTTGCTGGAAACTGGCATTTACTTCTGACAAAAACTGCCCCATAGCAAACAATGGCTTCACTTAATGTCTGTGGTGTTCACTTATTGACTGCCACATATGCTTTATGGCTGCCATATTTGCTTAACAATCACCACAGAAAAGGTCATAAAAACGGGCAGTCTCATGGTGACCTGCTTTATAACCATCACAACTTACAACCAAAACTGTCGGTTTAATTATAGTCATTGAGGATTACCTATAAAGCACTTGGCCAGATGCAAATTGGCATCAGCTATGTGAGGCTGGGTGGTCCTTTTGGCACCAGAATATCTACGCTCCATGGAACCTTATCTATCAGTTCCCAGGAGGAAGCTTTTAAAGCCCTATGTGCCATAGGGCCAGGTTATTTGCAGGATCACTTCTCCTAAGGACAGATCAGACAGGTGCTCCTAGTCCCTTCCCTTAAACGTTGCCTATTGGACCTAGGAAGTATATTTTTTTCCTTTGCAGGCCCTGGCTTGTGGACACTCTCAAAGTTGAATTTTGGCAAGCCCATATCCTGCTAGATTTCTCTCTAGCTTTTCCCTGAAATGCTGGGACAGGGTGAGATGGATAAGAGGATTTAATGAGGGGTTGTACACAGAAGTTTAACTCTGATGCCAGATTTTCAATGTTTATGGCTTTAATAAGCATATGTATTATGCTGTTTTATTATTGATGTTATTTTGTTGATTGAGAGCTGCCCAGAGGTTGATATGAGATAGGCAACTGTACAAATGTTTTAAATAAATCATTTACATTGGTGAATGAATGGGATAAATTGATTTGTGCTTAGATTGTAAGCCGCCCTGAGTCTTCGGAGAAGGGCGGGATATAAATGGGATTAAAATAAATAAATAAATAAATAAATAAATAAATAAATAAATAAATAAATAAATAAATGCAGGGCTTTTTTTCTCATAGAACGCCCAGAATGGAGTTCCGGCACCTTTTTTGGATGGAACCTTGTAGGGAAGGCAAGGCAGGTTGTATGACATGTGTGAGTTCCGGCACCTTTTTCTTTTACAAAAAAAAGCACTGGATAAATGTATGCCTTGGCCTAGGAGAGTGTGGAGTGGGAATAATATGGTGAAGGTTAGAAGGCAGTATGGAACTTGATGACTACAATGAGCTCAGGGAGATGTAGCAGGATCCTGGGGGTAGGCTGTTATTATGGATAACAGGTAGTCTATCTGACAGCAATTTTGCACCCCAGGACTCAGAAATCTCCAAGAAGGCAGGTTACCAAATTTTGTTGCCCTCCACCCTCATATAGATTACCCTTGGCATGCTGTTGAATGCCAGGTTAGGTCATAATAAAATTATCCTCATACAAGATTTGATAGTGGGTGAGATATTTAACCTGGCTTTTTATCAAAACCTGGGTGGACCAGGAAGTTGGTCAGGTCTCCCATTAGAAATGTACCCACCTAGGTTTTATGTTTCACATCAGATATGCTCCTGAAGGAGGGGAAGTGGATTGCAGTTGTTATCTATGAGTTATTATGGGCTTTCAAAGAGCTTGCCCTGCAGATAATTGAGTGTGTGACTCTGGCTGAAGTTGGATTCTCAAATAAGGATATACATAAAACAATTGCATGCTTTCAGATGCATGAAAACTGTATGATATATGTTTGAATTGAATGAGAAAAGTAGAAATAATGAGTCTTTAACAAATTTCTCAATTTCTTTTACTTATTTTTCCTTTGGTTTCTCAGAATGACTAATACTTGCACTATTTTAGTTGACAGTTTGACCCAAAAGCAATTAGCAGAAGGCGCTTACTATGCATTATCATATTTGTTGAAATTAGTTTTGCTTATTATACATAGTATATGATTTATTTGGTAAAATCATGTTCTAGACATCAGGTCAGACCTGTATTTAACTGTTCAATGCATGCTATCCAGTGTCAGTAATTTAAAGGGTGTGGCAACAAAAAATTTACCTTAGTTATTAAATGTGGCTTCTTACCATTTCTGCTATTTTGAGTATCAATATAGAAAACGCTTTAATTTATGATAGGGGTAGAGCTGTATGGACCAAACTGATATATCATCTTTGCCTTATAGGCTTCTGGTAGGACAAGGCTTTCAATCTGAAAATGTATGCTGAAAATACTATCAGAAAGTTGATGTAGTTGAAATCCCTAGATCAGGCATGTCAAACCCGCGACGTCACGTGACATCGCACAATGTATCGGAGCTTTTTCCCCATTGCCGGCAATGGGGTGGGTGCGGTTTCGTCGTGACGTGTCCGGCCTGCGGGCCGGCAGTTTGACACTCCTGCCCTAGATTCTTAAACAAAGCAAGACCATATTTAATAGTACAGTAATAACACTGACATTATTGCAAGTATTAAGTTGTCCAGCTTTATTAAGTTATGTGGAAGCCCCATTCTGTAAATATTTTTGTTGAAGATTTATAAAAAATAGTACTTTCTTTGACTCCTGGTGACCTCGTGGCTATGTCTATGCAATTTCTTGGCTTAAATTGCTATAGCCATCTTCCTCATTTCTTCCACCCCTACCTGGTCATCCCTAAAAATATATAAATAATTTTTCATACTTGGTAAATTCTTTGTTTTTGCCTGATTGTTACAGCAATTTATTTCACACAGGAAGAAGGCTGGGTTTTCCTTTTTCTTTCTAATTTAGGATAGTGGTGGTGGTGGTGGTGGTGGTGATAGCGGCTTACTTAACCAGCTCAGACTTGTTACTGTGGTAACAAGATTACTGCTCTGATATGATCACATATGCTTCATATATATGAGTACAACCTTTGCTATAGCATGCTTTCTTGAATTAAGAATGTTTTAAAATTATCTGTCTTATAATACTAACAGAAATATACATTTGTTAGTAGTGAAAAATGTTTTTCACATATGTCTCAGTATTGTTTAAAGAAAAGTATAGCCTATGTTTAAGTATAATTTGTAATTTAGACTTATAAGAAAGATCCATTCTTATGAATTGTTTTCTTCAGTAACACTTCCTTACTAATAGCTTTCCTGGAGAAACATGATTAAATTTCCCACTTCTCCTCTGTTACTTAAATTAAGCCATATAACGGGGACTGTTAATTTAATTGAGAAAATTGGGGATGTGGAGACTGTAATGTATTCCCTTCCCTACATTATTTTGATAATCTAAATCACACATATGTACTGACCTACATGCACACACATTATAAAGCCACTGCAACCAGTGTCTGAATATCAAGGTGATGTGGCATTTCCAAGAGATATCAGCTATGACTGGCAGTGTCACATTCTGTTAAAATCACCGGATTATTTTCAAAGGGCTAAATAACAAGCAACTCATTCAGTGGTGGGATTCAGCCGGTTCGGGCCAGTTCGGTAGAACCTGTAGCTAATTTCTTTTTGAGTTCGGAGAACCGGTTGATGTGTGGCAGAAACACCACCCCCTCCCACCCCCAATTGGACTCATGTGACACTTTCTTTCCAGCTCCAATGCAGTCCTCCATCACTTCCTCTGCTGCCGTGAGCAGTCCCACAAACAAAAGAACTTTATGGGGCTAAAAAAAAAGTTCAATTAATCAATTCCAACTTCGTGAGATTTTTTTTTCACGATAAGTTGGATTTGATTGATTGAACTCTTTTTTTAGTCCCACAAACTTTTCTTTCTGGGACTGCACATGGCGGCAGAGGAAGTGATGGAGGAGCTGGAAAGAAGGTTAGAAAAGAAATGGTTGGGGAAGCGAGGGCATCTGGGCGGTGGTGGGTAAGGCAAGATCTCCAACTCCGCAACAGCAAAGAAATGCTTTCCAGCTCCGGCACAATAACTGCCGCTTCGGTGGCTGCAGAGCTGTGAAGAGGGCTCGGAAGGGGAGTGAAAGGGAAAAGAATGGGTGGGTAGGTGAGGGGGGATCTGCCAAAGCCATCTGGAGGAGAAGACGAAAAGCAGCCCCTGCCTTGCCAATCGCCAGCAGTTCAGAGAAGCCACCTACCACCCCCACCCACCCAGCTGGTACCTCCTGCCCTCATCCCAGGAAACCCCCCAAGCAGCCCACCCCAACCAAGGTGGAGGGAAGGCGAGGCAGAGAACCAGTTGTTAAATTATTTGAAACCCACCACTGAACTCACTGTATAATCCAACTTTGAGTACGTACCATCAATTCAAGGTCTTTATCTTCCAAGCAGCAGTGCAATCAGTTTATTTATTGCAGTTCTACTCACTGTAATTACAAGACTATATCTTGGTAAATGGTCAGTAATATCAAAACTGATAAGAGATACAGAAGTATCACTAAGCTTGAACTTCTCACCTCCTGATATGCTTCAATCATCAGGACAAGGTATATTTTCAGGCCCCAGAAGATCTTAGTTAAAAAAAAACTTGGAGCCCTTGACCAAGAGGAAAAGCTCTAGCGATAGAAAACTGACTTTTTTTGCCCTTAGTCTGTCACAAGCCCTCTTAAGATTCTTGCTTTGAGAAACCTTGAATTATGATAAGCAAAGCCATTTTTGTGACAGATGCAAACTGATTTCCAGAAGGAAACATTTTAGATAATTCTTTTCTTCTTCAATACTACTTTCTTCTTTACCAGAAATACAGTATATTAGACACTGACCTACACTTATTAAATATAATTTGGGCTCAGGGGTGGTCTTTTTAGTCTTACTATGTCTCTCACTGTCACTTGGGACAGTGAGACAGGCAGTATATATATTTAATAAATAATAATTTATTAAAAATTAAATCAATCAATTAATCAATTGGGAATTCTACCTGCTGCAAAAAGAAATCTCAAAAATCACTGTTGAGATGGAGTCCTTCAAGTGAATTTAACTGATAGGTTGGGGAACAATCTAAAACATTAATACAGGTAATCCCCGAGTTACAAGCATTCACTTAACACTCATGCAAAGTTATGTGATGAGCGCCCCCTAGTGCTTATGAGCAAGTCCCGAAGTTATGAATATTGCAGCACCACGGCAGTCGTTTGCCCTTACGAGTGAATGCAGTGGTTCTGCAACATTCACCCTGGTTATTCCCTCCCTCCCTACCCCTGCCCCGGGTCTCCCTAGGCACCCGTCCTTCAATACTCACCCTGCGAAAATCAAGATCCTTCGCTTTCTTGGCTGCTACAGGCCTTCAGTGTGTACACAGAGAATGGAGGCCTAAAGTAACGCAAGATCACGTGAGATCGGTGGGGTGAGATTTCACACTACTGATCTCATGTGATCTCATGGTACTTTAGGCCTCTGTTCTCTGCAACAGGGAACAGAACCGAAGCTGGGGGACACTTCCACATCCCTCCAGAGGCTGGATTGGGGCTCCGGAGGCCTTTTCCAGGCCATTGCAACCCGAATCTAATGCTGGGGGAGGCTTCCATGGCCTCCCTGTGGCCTGATCCAGGTTCCAGAGGCATTTTCCAGACTGCTGCCATCCAGATTTGAGGCCGGCAAACGCTTCTGCAGTCTCCCCGCGAACCCGATCAGACCTGAAAAAAGCCTCCAGAGCCTGGATTGGGCCACAGGGAATTGCAGAAGTGTTCCCCAGCTTCAAATCCAGGCGGCAGCAGGAACCGCAGCAGAGAGGAGACAGATCTTTTCCAGGTGAGTGTGGCATAGCAGGAAGGGAGGGGGAAGCATGCGGTATCTTAGAGTGTTGGGGAGGCCTTGGGGGCCTGTTCCAGCACTAGGCCCTCTATGGCCTTCCCCACCCTGAGATACCTCATGTTTGCTTAACGAGCATGCATTTTAACGAGCAAGGGAGTGATCTCGTACCACAAACGAGAGTCACTCTACGAGTTTTCGAGTTAGGAGTGGAATAGGCAGGCTCCATTACACTCGTAACTCGAGGACTACCTGTAATAAACTGATCCATTAAACTTCTCTATTTTCTTAAGAGTTAAGAAGAAAACTGCTTGTCATATAAATGTCAGATGGATACACTAGGTATGATACAGATATAGTTCATTAGGATCTATTTTATTTATTAATTTTTATTTATTAAATTTTATGCCGCCTATCTCCCTACAAAGTGATTCTTTTATCTACTAAAGAACACACAAAATTATCATTGTACAGCTCAAATAGTACCAAACTGCAAATTAGGCTAATTCATTTTTGAAGATGCTGGAAAATTTTGCTTCTTTTATTCTAGATCATATTTAGTAATGGTGCCTGTAATTGTGCTGCAGGTACATTATCATTATATCTGCAGCACAATTGTCACTGTAAGTAACCTTCCTTATACTTAGTTCATGTTCAAGTCCAGAGTTTGGAAGATGAACTCCAATGAACTTGCCAATACCAAATGCAAGGATCCAACCCCCAGCAGAGGTAGGCATGTTCTCCCAAATTTGCTATAGGAGATTTGGACCTGGAATAGGAATTAAGAGTTCTCAACCCCTCAGTAACACTGGCAGGAGCATTTAAAGAGTCAAAAGATAACAAGACAAAGTTATGGCTGCTTACAACAGGAGGCATCTGGTGGGAATTGCAGTTTTGCAGAATCTGACCATAATAAATAATGTTGCTCAGCTTCAGTTGCAACTGTGTAACAAATAAAGAGGTATTTGATACTAAAGACTTAAGTAACTAGAACTATTTCTGCAATGTCATACCTTAAAGCAGTGTGTCATGTGGGCTGGGTAAACTCTTGACTTCTTGTTAGCCCAACAACTACAGCTTGATTATTGTTCTCAGATTGCTTGCTGGAACTCTGTCTCCTGACTGACTCAGAACATTTATACTGTCTGATCACTTGTACCTCACAAAAAAAGCCAAAGTATGGTTAACAGTTTTACAAGCAAGTACAAGAATGTGTTTCTTTCTGATTTATAGCATCCATGTTTACTTTCCACTAGAGCAGGGCTTTTCAACCTTTTCACCCATTGTACTACTTTTAGGATATGGCAACATCCGAGTCACCTACCAAGGTGTCAAAAACTTGAACAAAGAAAAAAAAGGAAAAAGTGATGAAGTACAGGTAGTCCTCGACTTACAACAGTTTGCTTAGTGACTGTTCGAAGTTACAATGGCACTGAAAAAAGTGCCCCCCAAGCCACAGCCGAGCAAGACACTGCCCACCCGCCTGCCCTCCTGTCCGAGGTTTTCATTGTTGTGAGCATTTCTGTTAAGGATTGGCAGTGGGGGTGGGGGGGTGTTTGGTTTTTATTCCCCCCATCTGCTGGGTGGTTACAGCAGGTTTTGGTCACTTCACATGACCCTGGGACACTGTGACCATCATAAATATGAATCAGTTGCCAAGCATCTGAATGTAAATCACAAGACCCTGGAGAGGCTGCAACATTCCAGCTGATCGGTGCTGGAGCCTGGTGCTGATCCTGGCACTTCCGCTGAGCCCTGACAGCCCCGAAGAAGCACTGATCTTACCGCTTCCGCCTGCAGCTCCAGCCATTTCTCGCTCAGGCTTGTGCGGTTCTACCAACAGTTCAGCTCATTCCCCTCCCCTGCTACCACTTTTCTAGGATGGTTGCGTACCACCTGCCAGGTGCCAATGTACCACATGGGGTACCCGTACTACTGGTTGAAAAGTCCTGCCCTAGAGCCTAGTTAGGCTGTGAAAATCACCTCCAATCACCCCATACACTATGAAGTATTATGAGTTATGACACTGGACAGAGAATGCTTAATAGCTACTGTATAAAATACTTGAGAGCTTTCATTGTTCCATATTGCAACCATGTCACTGACAGAATGGCCACTCAGGCTTGAGAAAACGTTCTCCAGAGCCTTCTGGAATCCAATCTGCTTCAATAACTAGAAGGAGTTCAGCTAATTCTGCTCTCTTTCGTATGCAAATGAAAATTTCTTGTAACAGTATAATTTTTACCTGACAGTAATCTATTTTCCAAAAGGATATTATTTTCATAAAAGCATATACAGATAGCTCCTACCAGGACAAAAATCCAGTTGAGATTATGGTCTTCCTCATGGGTATATTTCCGAATAAAGCCCATGGAAGCAATAATAGACATGAAATCCTGAGCCATGTCTCTCAAAATCATCTCAGCAGGAATTTCCCAACACTAAAATCTTTGATATCTGCAGCACTACTCTCAAGAGCACTTTGATCAGCTCAGGAGCCGTGTTAGATTGTGGGGTGTAGTCATAGAATCTTTGTTGTCACTTGAGTGTTTGCAGCAAGGTACATTCCCTTAAAAGTAGAAAATCCCAGAAAGGGCGGCTTAAAGGAAAATGGAATCTTTATGACAATACCTTTACTCCAACCACTTTGGAACAGAGTATCTGCATAACAGCAAGTAAGATCACAAAATTTATTTTATTTTCTCCACCCAAGTCTCTGTGACATGCATGAGGCTGCATGGACATCAGTGGAGAATAGGAGTGGGGCAAAAGATATGTGATTTAATAATAGCTCAAGGAGCTAATATAGCAGGGGTGGACAAAAGGCCAAGAAAGCAAGTCGACCATGCAACCAAACTTCCTAATCATATGAAGGGGTGGACCTTTGATCAAATGAATCAGTAATTATCTATGAGCCTGATGAACTGTTCTATGGAAATTAGTTTTACACATACATACACATACAGAAACACACACCAACATATATGTGGCAGTTGGCTGGTGGCTATGATACAATTTTACTATTGTCTCCTTCTAGTGGCAGTTGGGAAAGTCTTGCAAAACGAGACTCATTTTAAGGACAACAAATTGTTATATCAAATTATATCCAGCTGGAGCACATGACCTTCCTTGGATAACTTTCTTTCATTTAAGATACTAAATAATAGGCAATACATGTATTGTATCTTTCTAGTCAGCAATTCGTTTATTGATTTATTTTTCACAGTTTTGAGTCATCCTTCTCCCTCAGAGACTCTGGGTAATATACAATAAAATGTTAAAATATAAAGGCAATATATAAAAATTAAAAATTTGGAAGGAGACAAGGATGATTAAACACTATTAAAATTAGTTAAAAAGGCTCTCAGGGCACTAGGCAATCTCACAGCTGTGTGCTCCTCTGGGCTCTCCATGCAAGGCGAGAGACATGTTTTGATTTCTTTTCAGAAGGCCAGGACTGAGGGGGGGGGCTGCCTCACCTCACAGGGAGAATATTCCACAGGTTGGGAGGCAGGTTGATGTAATTCATCATATTGCTAGAGAATAAGAAAGATACATTTGATGGAGATATGCAGGTGCTGTTGCCTAAGCAAAAAGCATTTTTTAACTCCAAAATGCCCAGATGACATTTGGAAATAGCTCAGACAGACATTTCCCCAGTTCCCTGAACTATACAGAGGAGGGGAGGAGGGGGAGGAGGAAGTGGGGAAGGGGAGGGGGAGGAAGTAACTGCAAAATCAGACCCGCAAGATTGTTATAGCTATTATAGGTTATTGTAGCTAACTACAATGAAAGTACAGTAGTTTTAGTCTTCCTATAGAGTTGATTTCATGGTCTGGTCTACCTAGCAGGGCTAACATCAGCTATCACAATGATTATCCAAAAAAGAGCAGAATAATTGTCTCACTTTTCTCTAGTTTGTTTAGGTAACATAGAATGGAGACTTCAAAGTTACTAAACAAACAAATATAGAGCTTTTTCTTCTCACTGGCAGTATCAAGTATCCTTCCCCAAGTTACATTTGATATGCTTCTGTCTACCAAGGAGAATTCCTACTGAAATTCCAGTCCTGGCTCCTGGTTCTTCTTGGGATAGCCCATATCATTCTTCATTTTTGTTGTTGTTAGTTGCGAAGTCGTGTCCGACCCATCGCGACCCTATGGACAATGTTCCTCCAGGCCTTCCTGTCCTCTACCATCTTCTGGAGTCCATCTAAGCTCACGCCTACTGCTTCAGTGACTCCATCCAGCCACCTCATTCTCTGTCGTCCCCTTCTTCTATTGCCCTCAATCTTTCCCAGCATTAGGCTCTTCTCCAGTGAGTCCTTCCTTCTCATTAGATGGCCAAAGTATTTGAGTTTTAGCTTCAGAATCTGGCCTTCTAAAAAGCAGTCAGGGTTGATCTCCTCTAGGACTGACCGGTTTGATCGCCTTGCAGTCCAAGGGACTCGCAGGAGTCTTCTCCAGCACCATAGTTCAAAGGCTTCAATTCTTTGGCGCTCAGCCTTTCTTATGGTCCAGCTTTCACTGCCATACATTGCAACTGGGAAGACCATAGCCTTGACTATATGCACTTTTGTTGACAGGGTGATGTCTCTGCTTTTTAGTGTGCTGTCTAGATTTGCCATGGCTTTCCTCCCGAGGAGCAAGCGTCTTTTAATTTCTTGGCTACAGTCCCCATCTGCAGTGATCTTGGAGCCTAGGAAAATAAAATCTGTCACTACCTCCATTTCTTCCCCATCTATTTGCCAGGAATTGAGAGGGCCGGATGCCATGATCTTAGTTTTCTTAATGTTAAGTTTCAACCCAAGTTTTGCACTCTCCTTCTTCACTCGCAACAAGAGGCTCTTTAGTTCCTCTTCACTTTCTGCCATTAGAGTGGTATCATCTGAATATCTTAGGTTGTTGATGTTTCTTCCGGCAATCTTAATTCCAACTTTTGATTCATCTAGCCCTGCCTTTCTCATGATGTGCTCTGCATATAAGTTAAATAGGCAAGGCGACAGTATACAGCCTTGCCGGACTCCTTTCCCAATTTTGAACCAATCAGTGGTTCCGTGTCCAGTTCTCACTGTTGCTTCTTGGCCTGCATATAGGTTTCTCAAGAGACAAATAAGATGGTCTGGTATGCCCATCTCTTTAAGGACTTGCCAGAGTTTGTTATGATCCACACAATCAAAGGCTTTAGCATAGTCAATGAAGCAGAAGTAGATGTTTTTCTGGAACTCTCTAGCTTTCTCCATGATCCAGCGTATGTTAGCAATTTGATCTCTAGTTCCTCTGCCTCTTCGAAATCCTCCCTGTACTTCTGGTAGTTCTCGATCCACATACTGCTGGAATCTAGCTTGTAGAATTTTAAGCATAACTTTACTAGCATGAGAAATGAGTGCAATGGTGCGATAGTTTGAACATTCTTTGGCACTGCCTTTCTTTGGAATTGGAATGTAAACTGATCTTTTCCAATCCTGTGGCCACTGTTGAGTTTTCCAAATTTGCTGGCAAATTGAGTGTAGCACTTTTACTGCATCGTCTTTTAAGATTTTGAATAGCTCAGCTGGAATACTGTCACCTCCACTAGCTTTGTTGTTGCTCAGCTTTTCGAAGGCCCACTTCACTTCACATTCTAGGATGTCTGGCTCGAGCTCAGTGACCACCTCATTGTGATTATCAGGGACATTAAGCTCATTCTTGTATAGTTCTTCTGTGTAATTTTGCCACCTCTTCTTAATCTCTTCTGCCTCTATTAGGTCCCTGCCATTTTGGTCCTTTATCATGCCCATTTTTGCATGAAACGTTCCCTTCATCTCTCCAATTTTCTTGAAAAGATCTCTGGTCCTCCCTATTCTATTGTTTTTTTCTATTTCTTTGCATTGTTCATTTAAGAAGGCATTCTTATCTCTTCTAGCTATTCTTTGGAATTCTGCATTTAATTGGGCATATCTTTCTTTTTCTCCCTTGCCTTTCGCTTCCCTCCTTTCCTCAGCTATTTGCAAAGCTTCCTCAGACAGCCATTTTGCTTTCTTGCATTTCTTTTTCTTTGGGATGGTTTTGGTTGCTACCTGTTGTACAATGTTGCAAACCTCTGTCCATAGTTCTTCAGGCACTCTGTCTATCAGATCTAATTCCTTAAATCTATTTGTCACCTCTACTGTATATTGAACAGGGATATGATTTAATTCATACCTGACTGGCCTAGCACTTTTCCCTACTTTCTTTAATTTAAGCCTAAACTTTGCAACAAGAAGCTCATGGTCTGAGCCACAGTCAGCTCCTGGTCTTGTTTTTACTGACTGTATAGAGCTTCTCCATCTTTGGCTGCAGAGCATATAGTCAATCTGATTTCTGTGTTGACCGTCTGGTGATGTCCATGTGTAGAGCCGTCTCTTGGGTTGTTGGAAAAGAGTGTTTGCTATGACCATCGTATTCTCTTGACAAAATTCTATCAGCCTGTGCCCTGCTTCATTTTGTACTCCAAGGCCAAACTTGCCTGTTATTCCAGTTATCTTTTGGCTTCCTACTTTAGCATTCCAATCTCCCATGATGATAAGGACATCATTTTTGGGTGTTAGTTCTATAAGGTGCTGTAGGGCTTCATAGAACCGGTCAATTTCATCCTCTTCAGCACTGGTGGTTGGGGCATAGACTTGGACTACTGTGATATTGAATGGTTTGCCTTGGATTCGAACTGAGATCATTCTGTCATTTTGAGGGTTGTATCCCAGTATTGCTTTTCCTACTTTTTTATTGACTATGAAGGCTACTCCATTTCTTCTGAGTGATTCTTGCTCGCAGTAGTATACCTGATGGTCATCTGAATTAAATTCACCCATTCCTGTCCATTTTAGTTCGCTGATACCTAAGATGTCGATGTTTAGTCTTGTCATCTCTTGTTTGACCATGTCCAGCTTTCCTTGATTCATGGATCTTACATTCCAGGTTCCTATGGAGAAAGAATCTTTACAGCATCGGACTTTCCTTTCACCACCAGACATATCCACAGCTGAGCGTCCTTTCGGCTTTGGCCCAGTCGCTTCATTCTTTCTGGCGCTACTAGTACTAGCCCTCTGCTCTTCCCCAGTAGCATATTGGACGCCTTCCGACCTGAGGGGCTCATCTTCCAGCGTCATATCGTTTTGCCTTTTGGTACTGTCCATAGGGTTTTCATGGCAAAGATACTGGAGTGGTTTGCCATTTCCTTCTCCAGTGGATCATGTTTTGTCAGAACTCTCTGCTATGACCTTTCCGTCTTGGGTGGCCCTGCACAGCATAGCTCATAGCTTCATTGAATTACGCAAGCCCCTTCGCCACGACAAGGCAGTAATCCATGAAGGGGATCATTCTTCATGGATGTGGCCTAATATCTTTTCCCTAATCTGGATCACTTAAATCAGTGGTCCCCAACTTTTCCAGCTTGGTGGAATGGCAGGAGGAAGAGGGGGTGGTTCTGTATGAGCGGCATTTGCACATGTGGCGGGCTGTGCGCAAGCACTTGCTCACCTCATAGCTGTTCAGTGGCCAGGGTTCTCATGCCAACAATGTTGTACTAGTTGTATAGTTGATTGAATTGGCTTGGGCTGGGGAATTGGCCTGAGTCTTTGGGGCTTTGAAATGGATCTGCACGGACTGGTTCTGAGTGGGCCACAGCCCAGTAGTGGGCCGTAGCCCAGAGGTCAGGGAACCCTGACTTACATGACCAATCCTAAACTTCAGAGCAGCATTGCTGGTGATGCTCTCCTTCACCTTGAGTCCCCCAGGTTGCCAAGCAGAAATGCCTACTTATTAGCCAAGAGCTGCAGATGGTACTTGTCTCATATGAGTATTTAAGCTAAAAGATTTTTCAGTCTTGGAATCCAGCTTTTATTGATATTTCTTCAGGATTTTTTTCTAAGAAAACAGTATTTCCAGCAAAATGGCAATATGCTAGGATGCAGTTTATTCTCTTTCTTCATTCTCCATCATCTGCAAAAATAAAACTCGTGGACAGTATTTAAAGAGAAACTGGTAAGCAAAAAATCTAAACTTCTGCCACATTTAGTAATTAGAATAGATACAAATGCCTCATAGTCTCAAGCATCCTCCTCCTTCCTTCTCCTACAGTACAGTCTCCATCTCCACCTTAGTTTTAGCTTCTGTCCAGTAGAATTGGGGCGTGAGACTTCAAGTGACAGCCTATCTATTCCTTTGTGCCAGAGGAAAACCCCAATTGAAACTAGAGATATAAAGAGATTATTTTTATCCCTGAAAATCCATCTGATGCCATTCTTTGTGAAGTAGTTTTGAGATCCTCATTATGTTGAGTTTCCTGAATAGACGTTTTTTTAGAGCTTTACGATTGAAAAGATTGAAAAGAGATATGGTGAGATCAAGAACAAGACCTTAAGACTGAAGCAAATGAGAAATGTACTGCTGTTTTAATTGCTTGAAAGATAACAGTGAGCTGGTGCCCTGCTAAGGATGCTTGGACTGTAGCCAAGATCAAGAATGCAGAAAAATTGGTTAGCTTGGTCTCTCCTATCAACAGCATAAAGAAACTTTGAAAGAAGCTATTTGAAAAAGTTTTGGGGACCTGTTTCACATGGGTTGCACTAAATCTATAGAGGTATCCTATCTAGATATAAATCTTTACAATATATTGATCCTGTTGTCATGGGATTTCTCTAGAAATTTAATGATCCTGAAGAAGTTGTTAATTATCTGATCCAAATGAAGGCCATGTACTGAATTGTAGGTGTTCCCTGCCTGTCCAGTCCATAATGATCTATCTGGTTTGCAGAGTAACAGGTTTATCAAGTATACAGATTTTTTTTCATTGGTGTCCTCTCTTTTTCTCTTTCATTTGCAGCCCAGGGAAAAAGAAAGCCTGTGTTATAGGCATGTTCCTATCAGGAATACTAACACTAAGCTTTTCTTTTCTCTCCATGTTTTGATTTTAATTTTAATTATTTTTATTTTTTCCATTTTCTTAATATCAACATTTCAATCATAGTTTTTAAAATTATATTGTAAGTACACATACATTAAAATGTTTTATTTCTTCCATTTTGGATTGTTATACTATATTAACATTACATGGCAAGTTATTTAGCTTGCCATATTGTTGTGTAGTGAGTTCTTTGCGCAGGAAAGAAGACAAGGCAAGTGAGTTTAAGAAAGCTCATGGTTTATTGCTTGCAGGATCTGAAATGAGAATTGGGCTGCAGCTTGCAGCAATTTATAGCCTGGCCCCTAGGCAGCAGCCAATAGATTTAAAGTAACCCATTGCCAACTAGGGGCAGCCAATAGCAGCACTGGAGACTTGGAGTCTGGGTTGCTGGAGAGCAGTTAGCTGCTCCAGCTAACCATGTGGTGTTACACTTGAGCCCAATACATAACACCCCTCCCCTCTTAGATCAGACAATATCATAGCAATAATTAGTAAACAAACAAGTTACAAGACTTAACATCATAGCAACTATTTGTAAAACAATACAGTTAACAGTTAAAATTATAGCATCAAATAGCCAGAATGAATAGACTTCCATTATAATTAACATCATAGCTCTACTACTGTTTAAGTACAGTGACAAGTTACAGTATAGATAACATTATAGTTTCTTTATTTTACAACACAGTCAGCCAGATAAGAAGGAGGCTTGTGTGCCCTTGTGGAATGTCTCAGGGTTCCAGTCACCTTGTGGTCTATCAACTTACCTATTGGGCCAGGTAAACCACTGTCTTTTGATGCACTTGAGTCAAAGGAATTAGAAGCTCTCTGGCTGGCCTCTCCAGGTTGGCCCACCCCAGAGTCATACTGATCAGCAGCGTTGGCACAATGGTTGTTGAAGTCTGGTTGGCTTGCTCCGTCAGGGGATCCATGTTGCACCTCTGGACTCCCCGCCTCTACGCCCAGTTCCTCATTGCTAATGAATGAATAGTCTTGAGAGTCCATGTGTGGGCTAGGTTGGCTGTAAGTTTGGGGACTTTGGGAGGGATTACGATGCAATCCTCGCTTAGTGGCCATTCTGGAAACCATTTCCTGAGTTGATCAATATGGCGTCTGACAACTCGCCCTCCCTCCAGCCCCACTTCGTAAGAAAGGGTGATTTGGTAACTTTACCAGGGACCCACAAATTTCCATGTCCATAGTTCGTTGCCCAAATCCAATTGCCCACTTGTAGCCCCCTTGGGGGTTTTGGTCAAGAGGCTTTTGCTGCCACTCAGGATGCAACCTGTCCAGTTTAGTGATCAGTTGCCTCCCCCAACGAAGTTCTGCAGGACTTTTGCCTGTAGCAGTGCAGGGTGTAGAATGCTGACAGAGTAAAAAATCTGCCAGTCTGTGATGCCAGTCACCTGTTACAATGCGTTTAAGCGATTCCTTCGTGGTCCTCACCATACGTTCAGCTTGACCATTAGAAGACAGGTGAAAAGGGGCAGATGTTGCATGTCTGATAAGATTTGCTCTTAGGAAGGCCTGAAATTCAGCAGCAGTGAATTGAGCCCCATTGTCTGAAACTAAGACATCAGGCAACCCATGTGTTGCAAAGAGTTTTCTCAGCACCTGGATGGTCCTAGCAGTAGTCATGTTTGCAACTGGAATTACTTCCAGCCATTTGGAGTGACTGTCCACCACTATGAGGAAGAGCTGTCCCTGAAAGGGTCCAGCATACTATTGAGTCCTTACCAAGGACCTGGGATAGGCAGATCTGAATGTTTGATGGTGTTACAGATATTGTCGCAGGATGGAAGCTGTTCCTAGTAGGGCCACCTTTTGCAACTGACTGATGGTGAATTTGTCAATGCCAATAATGTTCAGATTGTTATCTTCTCCATTTCTTTCTCTTCTATTCTGCTGTCTCCAGGCATTGCCACGTCCACTATCCAGACTTTTTTGTCTTTCTCATTGACAATTGTTAAGTCTGGGGTGTTATGTGGCAGGTGCTTGTCCCAGAGCAATTTAACTTTTTCATTTTCTACAACTTTTTCTATTTTATGGTCCTACCAGTTGTTGCCTGCAGGCAAATGGTATTTCTTGCAGATCTTCCAATGCACCATTGTTGCTACTTTGTCATGCCGCTGCTTGTAGTCAGTCTGTGTGATCTTCTTGCAGCAGCTTACCAGGTGGTCCACTGTTTCTTCAGCTTCTTTGCATAGGTGGCACTTACTGTCTGTTGCTGTCTTCTCAATTTTGACTTTGTATGCATTTGTCCTTAAGGTTTGGTCTTATGGAGCCAGAATTAGTCCCTCAGTCTCTTTCTTCAACTTTCCTGCTCTTAGCCATTTCCAGGTCTTGTTATTATCTGCTTTCCCAGGTATTTTTTTTAATGTACTGGCCATGTAGTACTTTCTCTTTCCGTGCCTCCATTCTGTTCTTTATTTGGTCTTTCTTGTAGGCCAGTTTGGTATCTCCAGTAGTCAGTAAGCCTTCCTGATATTCTAACTTCAGTGCATCTTCATCCATGTCCTTCAGATATTCTTCCAAAGCCAATTTTTCTTCTTCAACCATCTGATGTACTTGAAACATTCCACGCCCACCAATTTTCCTTGGTAGATAGAGTCTGTCAACGTCACTGCGTGGATGAAGGGCATGATTCATTGTCATTATTTTTGTGGTCTTCCTATTCATTGCTTTTAGTTCTGCTTGAGTCCAGTCCACTATTCCAACTGTGTATCTAATAACTGGAATTTCCCAGCTGTTGATTGCCTTCATGGTATTTCCTCCTTTGAGTTTGGACTTTAAGATCTTTTTAACTCTCTTGATGTATTACCTCTAATCTTTTTCTTGATTTCAGTGTGCTTGATGTTGTCTATTTGAAGGATACCCAAGTATTTGTAGTAATCTTCCTCATCCAGACTCTTAATGTTATTTTTGTGGGGCATCTTGATTCCTTCAGTTTTCACTATTTTTCCTTGTTTAATAGTAAGTGTGGCACATTTGTCCAAGCCAAACTCCATTGCAATATCTTGGTTATATATACGGCAGTGTTGAGCAGCAATTCTATTTCAGATGTTTTTGATGTTTGATAGCCATGGCCTGAGTTATTCAGTTTTGTTGACAGAGGAAACAGCACAATAACAAATAGTAGTGGTGATAGTGAATCTCCTTGAAATGTTCCTCTCTTGATATTAACCTCTCCCGATCTCTCACCACTGACCTGCAACTGTGTCTTCCATTGTGTCATCGATCTTTGCATAAACTTTCTGATGTTTCTATTGACTCCTGTTATTTCTAGGCACTTGATTATCCAGTCATGTGGCAGAGAGTCGAATACATTTTTGTAATCAAACCATGCTACATACAGGTTGGTCTTCCTTCTCTTGCAATTTTCCAAGATCATTTTGATCTTTTGTTCCTCTGCTATTGGAGCAGTTTCCTTTCTGCTCAGGTAGAAAGAGACTGTTTTCAACTAGGTGCTATTGGAATTCATCAGCTACCACACCAGTTAGTAATTTGAAAGTTGTTAGTAAGCAGATAATTGGCTTGTTGTTGCCTGGTACTGCCCCTTTTGCTGGATCTTTCATTATCAGGTAAATTTTCCCAGTTGTTAGCCACTTTTCAATTTCTCTTCCTTGTAATATGTTGTTGAACTGCTTGGAACAAGTGGGTAGAGAACAGTTAGATATTTCAACCAAAAAACATGCATTTCATTTTCTCCTGGTGCTGACCAATTCTTGATCTTCCTTGCTCTTTTTTCTATCATTTCTGCTGTTATTACTAATTCTTCCATTTCAATTTCTGTTTTATTTGCATCCATCTCTTTTAACCAAGCTGCGTCCTTGTTCTATTTCTTTGGATTATCCCATACCTGTGTCCAGAACTGCACTGTTTCTTCTTTGTCAGGTACTGACTGATTCACTGCAGTTTCTCTATTGATGGATTGGTAGAAACATTTCTGATTAGATTGAAATTGGACGTTCTGCCTATAATTTGCAAATCGAGCTTCGTATCTGCTGATCTTCCTGGTTATAGCTGTTATTTGCTGCTTTATTATTTCCAGGGCTTCCTTGATCTTCCTTGTTTCTAAGTGGCATTTCTTGATTAGGTATTCTTTGGTCTTCTTGTTCTTCATCTTCTTTTCTTTCATCTGCTCTAGCTTGCTTGCACCTGATCTTAACTGGCTGATCTTATTTTCCAGTCTAACCTTCCATTTTTGTGGTGCATTGTTTGGTGTTTTTTTTCTTCTTTGTTGATTTTGCATCCCAGGTGTTCAGTTATAACTGCAGCTGTGCTGTACATTAGTTGGTTTGTTTCTTGCAGTGAATTGGTGCTTATACTTGATATTGCAGTATTTGTAGCTTTTAATGCTTGTACAAGCTTGAACATGCTTCAATGCAGGCAGACTTATTCTGTTGTTTTTGTGCTGTTCTAGATGCTCAGTTATTCTTTGTTTCAATTCTTTTATTTCTTTAGTTAGAGGGCTTTGTTCTTCTTCAGGAAGAGGTGCCTGGTTTCCAAATGAAAACAGTTGTATATCTCTGCTGGATTCCTGTACTGCCAACTCCCCCTGGTTTACGTCTACATTTTGAGGTACTTCTGGCAAGGCTTTGATTTCTTTGTGCTGGGTAAACCTTTGCAGTTCGTCCAATTCTGTTTCTGTGAATACTTTATTTCGTATTATAAATCGGCATTGATCTGCTAGTCTCTGTTCTGTTATATCTCATTCTGGATGTTGTTCTTTCCAGAATTGGTGCATTTGTTTCACATATCCTCTTCTTGTTATTAAGGTAAAGGTAAAGGTTCCCCCGCACATGCGTGCTAGTCGTTTCCAACTCTAGGGGCCAGTGCTCATCTCCGTTTCAAAGCCGAAGAGCCAGCGCTTGTCCGAGGACGTCTCCGTGGTCATGTGGCCGGCATGACTAGACGCCAAAGGCACACGGAACGCTGTTACCTTCCCACCGTAGTGGTCCCTATTTTTCTACTTGCATTTTTACGTGCTTTCGAACTGCTAGGTGGGCAGAAGCTGGGACGAGTAACAGGCGCTCACTCTGTTACGCGGCACTCGGGATTCGACCCGCCAAACTGCCGACCTTCCGATCGACAAGCTCAGCGTCCTAACTCACTGAGCCACCGCGTCCCTATACTTCTTGTTATTACAGATCATTATTTCTTTGTTTTCGATCACTGTGTATTTGCGATGGGCAAACACCTTTTCTTCCTGTAGTTCTACAGCTGCTGGTCCTGGTTGCTCAGCCAGATATCCAAGAACTCCAACATCTAGTGCGGACCTTGTTAACCTGGGTGACATCCAAGCCGGTATGGCTTTCATATTTTTTATGGGAGAGACACTCTTTGTCTGACTCCTCTGATGAGACCTGTTTAGCATAGTTGAAACTTTGGCATAGCTCTCATCTTCCTCAGAGTACTCAAACCCCACAACCACATCAAGGTAGTGCCTCACTGGGGGATTATTATTATGATTAAAATTTATATGTCACCCAACTCACAGCAACCCTGGCATTTAACAAATAATTAAAAACACGACAATAAAAACAAGAAACAAAAATGTGTAGAGTTGGCAGAATGACAAACTGGATAGAATCAAAAGCAAACAACTTACGTTAAAAGAAGGTTTTGGTTATCCTCTCCAAAGGCCAGGTCTTCAGGCCCTTCTAAACACTACCAAGGGTGTGTGTGTGTGTGTGTGTGTGTGTGTGTGTGTGTGATCAAATCTTGGAATCTCATTCCATAGGACAGGTGCTACATAAAAGAAAATGTACTTCATAGATCCAAATTAGATGACTCTGCTTAACGGAAGGAACCCAGAGTGTGCCAACCCTGATAGATTGGACTGGCCAGGCAGATACGATGGGAGACAAGCAGTCCCTCAAGTAACCAGGTCTTATGCCATGTGGGGTTTTATGGGTAGCAACCAGAAGCTTGAATTGCATTCAGAAACAAATTGGCCATCATTCCTGCTCATGCTGCTGCATGCTAGACAAGCTGATGCTTCCAGGTGGTCTTCAAGAACAGCCCCATGTAGAATCCATTGCCATATTCAAGCCATGAGGTCTCTCAAAGCATGAGTGACTGTCTGAAAGGTCCCCAATCTAGGAAAGGGAATACCACACTCAATGAACAGAAGCTGTGAATCCAGAAAGACCCCCAAGTTGCACATCTCCTTTGAATAGGAAAGTGCTACCCCATCCAAATTGAATACATGTTGCTGTTTTATGCAGATTATATTTGGGTATGTGGTTTTTTATGTTTATTAACATTTTTACCCATATTTGTAGAAATCATATGTAATGGTAAATATTCTGTGTACATAATTAATTGAAGTAAAATATGTCAATTGCTAAGAAGAGTTCTAAAGATGGAGATAGTGGGAGTGACTTATTATCCAGAAATTATTAATTACCTGGGTATTATTATCTCCAGGAAAATATTCGGTTTAGCTCAGGGGTCGGCAACCTGATTCGGAGAAAGAGCCACTTGGAACCAGTTCCCTCAGAAAAAAAAATTGGGAGCCGCAAAAAGCATACCTGCATGCACACGCACATGCGCAGAACAGGGCTTCATTAAAGAGTGAAGCCTACCTGAGTCAAGACATGCACTGGCCCTGCCCCCGTCCAGCTCTGGTATGGATGGCTCTGCCATGCTGGCTTCTCCTCTCCTCGGAAAAGACTGCTTCGAGGGAGCAGAGGAGGAGGCCAACAGGAAGATTTGCTGTGGCAAATCTTCCGAGGCTGCTGCTCAGGCTTGCCTATCTCAGCCTGCTGCATGATTGGGGTGGTTTTGTGGGATTTTTGCATGCAGTTTACTTGGCGGGGGAGGAGGAGGAGAAAGTGCAGAGCAGCCAGTCAGAGCCCAGATTGTTTGCTTATTGAGAGAGAGAGAGAGAGAGAGAGAGAGAGAGAAAGAAGGAGGGAGGGAAGGAAGGAAGACAAGAAAGGAAGAAGGCAGGAAGAATATGGGAAGGAAGGAAGGAAAAAATAAAGAGAAAGAAAGAAAACGGTTGCCGTTTGACTCTCTGCGACCGGGCGTGTTGCATGGCTGGCAGCTTTGTGCAGGCAGGCAAGGGGGGCTTCTCCCTCTGGGGGTGGAGGGAGAAAGATGCATTCTCCAACCAGCTCTTCCTTCCCCTTCTCTGGGGAGTGATCGCCCTTTTGCAAGCAGGAAATCTTGCGGGTCTCCTCGCGAGGAAGTAAACCCCAGATACGGGGCAAGCCAGGGAAAGTGTGTGTATGTGTGTGTATGTGTGTGGAGGGAATCCCTGGCTGCAATTCCCGTACAAGATTTCCTGCTTGCAAAAGCAGGATCACTTCTGCCTCTCTTGCAAACACTGGGATTGGGCAAGGAAGGGAAACCTCCTGCCTTCTCCTTTTTTTCTGCAAAGGGGGGGAGGAGGAAGGAGGAGGCGGAGAAGCAGCGGGCGAGATTGCAGCCCAGCCCAGAGAAGGGGAAGGAAGAGCCGGTTGGAGAATGCGTCTTTCTCCCTCCACCCCCAGAGGCGGAAGAAAGCAGAGAGGTGAAGAATGTGGCGGGCGCTCGGAAGTTCAGAAACCACTGAAGAAAGAAAAAGAAAGAAAACAGGAAAAAAAGGAAGGAAAATATAACCTTCAGCAAAGCAGCATCCATGCAAAAGAAACACATTCGCACTTATGTGAGCAGACACGTGCCTCCACAAGCAGCTCCCCCCCTCAGCCTCCCCTAAGCCAAAAACCTCGCCCTGCCTTAATTGCAGGTGAAACCTGCCAAAAGCCCAACCAGCCCGTGCAGAAGCGCTGCCTGCTCACCTTTCCAGGGCACTCCAGTCCAGCTTCTTTCCTCCCTTTTAGCTGGACAACCTGTAAAATCAGCCTATCTATCTATCTATCTATCTATCTATCTATCTATCTATCTATCTATCTATCTATCTATCTATCTATCTATCTATCTATCTATTTATCTATCTATTTATTTATTTGGAGGGGATCTGCAAGCATGCCAACTGGGGTAGCAGGTTAGGCCTGAGAAGAGCGGGAGCATGGAGAGCAGCCAGACCAGGAGGACGCACGACCTGCCCAGCAACTGATCCAGGCTGAACTCCTTGCGAGCAAGCGCACTGGCCGGGTGATGCTGAGGCCGCTTTGGAAAGCAAAAGTAACCATCGGGAAAAGCGGAGCTCGGTTTCTCAGCTTGCCTCCGTCCCTCGGAGCCAGCAAGTGCCCCTTTGGAGGAGGAGGAGGAGGCACTGTCAATCTGGTTGCTGCATCTCTTCCCTCACAGGTGGGGGGCCATGGGTGGAGGCTCCTGAGCCCCGCAGCTCGTCCAAAGGGAGGAGGACGAGTGTGGGAAGGGGCTGTGCTGGGATCAGGGCTGCTTGCGCCTGCTGAAGAGCACCGTGGCTCCGCTTGCCTGGCAGGGCGGGGGCAATCTGCCCAGCCTCCCCGCATGCCTGGCAAGTGGAGGAAATCTGCCCGGCCTCCCCTCCAGCCCCGAACAGCACCTCTGCCTTGCACGTGCGTTTGCTCAGCCTCCACTTGCCTGGCAAGGCGGAGGAAATTTGCTTGGCCTCCCCTCTGGCCCCGAGCAGCACCTCTGCCTTGCGCGTGCATTTCTTCAGCCTCCGCTTGCCTAGCAAGTGGGAGAAATCTGCCTGGCCTCCCCTCCAGTCCCAAGCAGCATCTCTGCCTCACCCGCGCATTCAGTCAGCCTCCGCATTCCCCCCACACCCCATCTGACCGACCCACACACCTGTTTTCCAGCAGTCCTCTGTGTCTTCTGCTGCCACCATGTGCAGTCCGAAGAAGAGGTTTGTGGGCAGTCCCACAAACCAAAGAAGTTCAACCAATCAATTCTCAAGATTTTTTTTTTCGTGAGAAATTTGAATTGATTGGTTGAACTTTTTTTTCCCCCAAAGTGCACATGGCGGAGGACTGGGAGCTGCAGGAGACGGCTGAAAGAGCCGCATGCGGCTCCGGAGCCGCGGGTTGCCAACCCATGGTTTAACTGTTAAGAACATTTCAGAATCTATTATCCACATGAAACAGGATATTAAGTGATGAATAAGAATGCCTTTAAGCCTGTGAAATCGAATCTTGCATCATGACTGATTTTGATAGCAATGCCTATGTGGTTCCACTTAAATATTTTAAACAGATTGATTACATTAATGTTTAACATTTTATGGAAGAGATAAATACCCATGATTATGCTTATCATATTTTGAGACTGGCTTTAATTTTCCTGATTTTAAACACTATTATTGTATTTACTATTAACCTCAGTTATGTTTTGGAATAGAAACAATTTTGAATATTTACTATTGTGGGTTCAGCTTGAGAGTTGATACTTAGTATCCTTACAACTTTTCAAGTGCTGGGCATTAATTACAGTAAGAAATTGGTTATTTTTATTGCATGGTTAAACATATTTGGGTCTTATTGGGCAGAAAATTTAGATTTTATTTTTCTTCTCAGAAGAAAATTACATTTTGGAGTAACTTTTGTTTGAAAGTAGCTGGTAATACATTTTTCTGGAAATCATGGGGTCATAATGTAATCATTATCCTCAGTCTGCTATTAAGTAATGATACTTTAAAAACTTTTGAAATTTTACAACAGGAATGTAGTTTCTCTACAACTACGATAAAAAGTTTTATTATCCATATTGTTTAGCCCTGTTGCCTTTCTGATCTCAGAAACATTGGAGGTTTTAGGAGTGTTGGACTTGCGTTTTATAAAATTTAAACCAATAATTATTACTGCTGTTGTTTTTTTTAAAAATCAAAAATTAATTTTGAAAAATCTAATGGGAATATCCTACATTATCCAGGCAATGTCTGCAGTCTTTAAAGAACAGATGTATTTCTTACAACTTAAAAAATTGGCTAAATTTATCAAAATTAATGCTTTTATAGTCTATTGCACAGGTGTCAAACTCGCTATGTCACATGACGTGTTGCGACGTATTGCAGCTTTTTTCACATTGCCAGAGCTGCGGTGGGCGTGGCCTCCACAGATGCAACCAGTCCACGGGCCAGCAGTTTGACACCCCTGGTCTATTGGATCCTCAAAACATGTTTTTAAAAAGGTTGGTTCTGTTCCTTGTTTAAACTGGAGATGTCATAAATTTAAAGGAAGCTGGAATATATGTTATAGACATGTTCACGTAATTCCAGAATATTTAAATATTATTACTTGTACTATGATGAACCATTTCTTCAAAGGCAGCTATGGGTTAAATAAATCAATATTTTGTTAAATTACATCCCTAAAAGCTGTAATCTTTCTGACTATGAAGAACTTTGGATGCATTGTGCATGGAATGTGGCAAAAAAGAGAAAAAAGATTAGGATGATTTAAATAGTCATGCTACTTCAGAGTATCCCCATATCTGTATCCCTGCCTCATATTTAGAAAAAGAGGTAAATTAGCTACTTAGGTGTTTTGTTTTGTAATTTTGATTTTTTTAATTTAATGCATGTTTCTTTTATCACATCCTGGGGGGGGGAGGTTTCCTTTTTTTTAATTTTCACTTCTTATTTTTTCTTTCATCTTTTTTAATGTATAATACATTAAGCTAAACTAAATCATATAATTTCATCATAAAATAATAGCCTTATTGTTAGTCTTTATATATTAGTTATTCAAATTCATTAGTTAAAATAAATGTTAGTTGTAATTCTTTCTGAAGTACAAATGAAAAATAAAATCATGATCTTTTCTAAGAAAACCATTTAAGGCAAAATCTGATTTCTCATAACTTAAGATGTTAACCATGAAGAAGTACAGCTGAAGCATAGAAACTATCTTAGTCATAATGTTTCAGTCTGATTGTCAAAGGGATGCCTAATTAGGTGTCTTGCCATGTTATGAGGAGGCTCTGCTGCTCAAACAGCCAATACTGAAATGGTAGT
Organism: Vipera berus; assembly: GCF_964194415.1. Classification (NCBI taxonomy): domain Eukaryota; kingdom Metazoa; phylum Chordata; class Lepidosauria; order Squamata; family Viperidae; genus Vipera; species Vipera berus. The sequence continues at coordinate 57,175,053 of NC_138208.1, forward strand.
TAGGTGCAGTTTCAGAGCAAGTGGAAGATGGCCAAGTGCTAGGCTAGCATGCTCCTCCCTTTTGCACTCTGGAGAAAATATCCAATGAATTCATATAACCTGCCCATAAGATTATTGATGAAAACTTTGATGTCTGCTGGAATGATCTTGATGTTGGTCCCTTAAGATTATAGCCATCCTTTCAGATCAAGTACAATTTTGGGGTAACATACTTCATTCAATGTAGCTAATATTGAATTTACTCTCTGACCATAAAATTGAAATTTGGATGCCAAGTTGCCCCTCATGTTCATCAGCAATCTTCTAGTCCAACCCCCTGCTCGAGCAGGAGACCTATATTATTTCAGACAAATGGTTGTCCAATCTTTTTGAAAACCTTCAGGAATGGAGCACCCACAACTTCTGAAGGCAAGTTATTCAAATGGTTAATTGCTCTCACCATTAGGAAATTTCTCCTTAGTTCTAGGCTGCTTCTCTCCTTGGTTAGTTTCCAATCATTGTTTCTTGTCTTGCCTATTGGTGCTTTGGAAAATAGTTTGACCCCCCCCCCTCATCTTTGTAGGAACTCCTCAAATATTGGAACAGTGCTATCATGTTCCCTGTAGTTCTTCTTTTCATTAGATTAGGTATACCAAATGAAGAAGATTCTAGAACCCAACATCCTCCTCTGTAATGAAGGGCTGATCATCCAAAGTTATAATTTGCTCAATACAGGCAGTCCTCATTTAGTGACTGAAATTGCTTCCAGATAAAGCAAATCAAGTGACAGAGAGGAGAGGGAGACACAATCAGTGATTGCTGCTCATTTAGATATAATTGTCTTGTGCGGCAACACAAGTGTTACTATCACTCCAGCACTTTTCAGGTGTGGAAATTTGGGTGTAAGTGATTGGATGTCAGCCCTCCCATGTAAACCACTCAGGAAACACAACTACAAGAGCCAATTCTACTTTATTGTAAGGCTACATTAACAGAAACATGGGTATCTGAAGGTAGAAATTTCCCACCATCATTTTTAATCACCTCATCAATTAGGGCAGATCCTTCCTAAATTTATTCCTCTGACTCTTAAACCATTGGGGGCTCTTATCTCTCTTGTCTGATTGTTTCCTAAGCAGCATCTATCCACCTCATCCCCCAAGACCATCCATATATACCATTGCATCAGAAAATGATTTTTTTATTACCATTAACTATTATTTATTATCGCTGTATTTGCAAATGGTTGCTATCTGGTTTTGGGTTATTAGTAGTTGGGTTGTGGTGGGCAGTCTGATAATTTCTCTAGGTAACCATCATCACCAGATCTGGCTTGGACAGCTAATCTATGTATTCATGATGAACCCTTCACAGGCGGGAAAGATGGTCTCTGAAAACAAAGAAGAGTGGGAAGAAATTCATCCTATATTTATAGTCAAACAAAAGCTCTTTTCTCCAAAGGCACATCATCCCTCAAGATCTCAGAATATACTTGAAGATAAGGAAGAAGACCATATAGAACAAATTATAGAGCCTTCAGAAGAAGCATTAGAAACTGAGAAACAAGAAAAGAGAAGCTAAATGAGGAGGACAGTTGGAGCTTTTCAATGAATATGATTGGGTTGTACTCCCCCTCAGAAATATCTTATTTAAATGGCCTTCCCCACTACAAAGAGAATCCATAAAAATAGAGGAAAAACTCTTTGATGATTTAAATACACAGATTTGGAAACCCATCTGGCAAAGGAAGAAAGCTAGAGTTAGACTAAAGAAAATAGAAAAATATGAGGAAGAACCATATATTTAATGTATTATATGTATTAATAGCAGAAAGAATTGCTTTGGTTTTGTAATGTATTGGGGTTTTTCTTGTGTGCAAAGTTCACATGTTGTGATTGCTGCTAACGGTTGCCTGTGTAACAGCTTGGGGTTTTTAGCCAGACTTAGACTGCTCAGCTCTTGGCTGATTTATGCGGGAACTGTAGTACTTTAAACCTATTGGCTGCCACCTAGTGGCCATCCTGATAAATAGCAGTGCGGATGCACACGCAGCTCTCTTCTGTTCCAACAGCTCAATAAAGCATGTTCCTGTTTTCACCTGCTCGTCTCGCCTCGTGCTTCGAACAAACGCAATACATAACAGGTTTAGTGTTTGAAAAGTGAAGAAACATCACTTGAAGAAGGGATTAAGAAAATGCCAGAATGTGTAGAAACTGACAGAGCGATATTGAAGAACAAAGAAAAAGACACAGAATAATTTTAAGATGTATTAAGTAAAAAAATAAACCCAGACAACACGTTGCTTACTAAGCACCTATGATTTGTAAAAATAGAAAATCAATAAAATTCTATTTTAAAAAAGCTCTTTTCTCTGTATTTGGTCCTGCCTCACTTTCACTCATCAATTTCACAGGAGAAGCAGTCATTTTTACTAAAATAAACTTCCCTGTATAACTCACCTTCCCTCTTCCTTGACCAGAAGACTTTGATCTGACTCCCTTTGATTATATCCTTTCCTCTTTCATCTTCTACTTGTCCTGCTTGTTTGGGGAGTCAGACTGTTATAGGAAATAAGTTGGATATAGGGGTAGCTAATTCTAAACTGGAACAGATGGATAGGAATAAGCCTTACAAGCAAACACTTCTTTACATGAAGAAAAAAAGGGAACTATTTAATATATATGTGTGAGCATATCACTTAAAAAACTGGGATTAGTGTTTCCCTGAAATAAACAAGAAGCTTGTTGCAGAAGGGAGGAGGAAAATATTTATTTAATGTACAAAAGTCACTTGAGATGCGCTGCTATCAAAATAAATAAATACTTAGAAGCCAGGTTTTTTTACAGCAAGCCATTCTATACACTGCAAATCAAGGCACATCACCAATAATTGCTATAAATTACAGATTATTGTAAATCATAAAAATAATAAAAATGAAGTATTTAACATATGTAACTTTAAACATAAGACAATCAAATTAAAAGTCATAAAATAGATTTGTAAAGGATAAACGTTTAAACTTTATAACTTTTTCATAAAGCAAAGCAGCAAGGTACCAGTTGATATTTCTAGTTGTTCTTACTCTAGTTGATTTCTAGTCAACTTGTTATCCTAGTGAATTCCAACTGAGTTTCTCTTTAGATTGATAAATATGATAGACCCTTAAGATTATTACAATATTCAGGGGAAGCTTCTTCAAGAAAGAGATCTAAGCAATTTAGGGATTTATATTTAAAGCAAGAACTTTGAATTTAATTGGAAATGTATGGTACCCAGTGTACCAAGATATGACAGTCCAGAAATCACATGCTTCTGCCAGGAAACATCTAACAGAAGCCTGCTGAAATTTCCAAGTTTCCTTCAGGAGCATCCCAATTTGCAACCTTATTATAAGAAGCTCCTTAGGAAATAGCATAAGTGGCAGTGGTTAAATCAGACTTTCTAGGGACATATTTGCTACAATATTTTATATCTGGAAAAAGACACTCTTCACTACCACACTGACCTGAGAATCACAAACTGAACATGACCAATAGTGTGATGCAGCTAAAAGAAAAAGCAGTCCTGGGCTATATCTACAGATGTAAAGCATCAGGATGAAGATAAGTCTCAATGCTTTGCTATGCATTGATCAGATTGCACATGGAATATTGCATCCAGTTATGGGCACTGAGTAGTAGTACCTAAGCACAGTACAACAATAATACAATGAACCACAGTACAGTGAAACAAACAAGTTATACCCAAGTATGTGTATAACAATCACATAACAGGTTATAACTACAGCACTACCACAGTTTGATCTGAAAGGTGAAAAATGGAGCAGCCTAGTAACAGGTGAAGAAAAGCAGGAGAAAAGAAAATTTCCCAAATGCCCATCTGGATGCTCCTCTGGCCATCCTTTAGGAGGTTATGATCACATTGTTTTCCAGGCTGGACCATAATACTAAATCTGAGTTCCTCCCACAATGCATCACAGCAATCCTAGTATGAACATCTTTTGAATAGAGCAAAATTTTGCTCTGAACATAAATCCCAAAATGTTTCTTACATAATTTGCCTGACTTCTGCCTTGTACATTCTCACCCTGGTTTCTGGTCATTATCTTGCAGGGTTTCCATTGGTTTTAGGACAGATATATTGATCACTGAATCCCACGCTCTGCTACTATCCTCAAAGGCATTTTATATTGTCAAGTGCCAAAAGTGTTTAAATTGTATCCTCTCTTTAAGGCACAGTTACCATAGCGACCTCTTTGTAGAGCGGCAAAGCTTCTGAATTAGATAATTGAAGAACTTCAAGAAGGATTTTGATCAGAGAGACAAGGTGGAGATATTTATCCTACCTTAACTGAATTAAAAATTCTCCAGATTGCTCTATTATCCCAAGCAATTACACTATTTATGCCTAGTAAAAGCTTCCTTCAAAAAGTGGTATGCACAACAATAACAACTATTATTGAAAATGCGAGGTTAGTAAAAATGAAACATAAAAACATTCTTAGTTCATTCTACTATTAGCTGAATGGCTCAAAGGAACTCTGTCCCGTTTGAAAAACTGGAAAAAATTAAAAGCTGAGTTCCTCTGCAGACTTGAGCATATGTGGCCTTGGTCTGGGGCATAAGGCTTCTCCCGTAGATCAGAAGAAATGTTTTTTCAGTTTCCAACATAGACCTTTCTGAATGAGATTATTTAAGGCAGGAGTGTCAAAGTGGCGGCCTGCGGGCCTGATGCGTCACACACAGGCCACCCCCACCTCTGCTCTGCAAAGGCAAAAAATGTTGTGATACGTCACGATACATCACATGACACGATCGAGTTTGACATCTGTGATTTAAGGGATAGTGGAATAGTGGGGAGATGGGGCAAACCCACTATTAAAGTCTCAATTAACAAAGAGAAATAGTAGCTTGAGTTCACCCATGTTTTCACAAAACCAGTGGAAACATACATACAATTTGTCCAGTATGCTTTTTCTATTATTTATAAAACTGAAATACCTTTTTGAAATTCTGGCCATGCCACTTCAGAAAAGAATATATCTATATTAAAGATACAGAAAAGAAGTGAGAAAGATATTTTTGCAATGCTAGAATCTAGTCCATTAAATAAAATTAGCATTACATTAATTAATGATTTACAGAATCTAATGTATAATATCTTAGCTGTTGGACTTGATAGTTTGATTAGTTGATCCACGTTAGGATAGTTAAATTAATAGTTATTCTGTTAAATTAAAAGAACTGCTATATTTAAATACAAAGTCTATGAGTTCCTGTTACTAGAATGAAAGTTGTGATTTTCCCAGAGTCAAATGATATCTACCTTTGGGATTAAAGGCTCTTAATTTATTCCAACTTTCAAATCTGTGTCTTCCATATTCCTATAAATTAATGCGGATGTGTGTTACTGATTATGCACATTATATAAAAGTGTTCCAGCTATAATTTAATTAAAGAGCAAGATATATAAAATGACAGAAATATAAATGACCAGTGGTTATCATATTACCATTTAAATTTACCATATTACCATTTAAATTTTTCTACTCTTTAGAATTTTTTTTTAAAACTTGGCATTTGAAGTAACTTTGATTATAGATATGAAAGACAAAAATGCTAATTATTTATTTTACTTCTCATGTTCTATATAATTCTATGGGATGAATGTTGATAAAGCCTATCAATGGATGGTGCAAAATTCCTGCTTTAAATCTTAAGGAGGCAGCAGCATTATGGAAGTCCTTCCCATCATCTTCCTCTTCCCCTTCTCCTTCCTTCCTCCCTCCCTCCCTTCTTTTTTTAAAAAAATTGCATTACCATACATGTTTACCTAGTCACATTTAATTCGGTGGCATTTATTTCTAAAAAGAGAAAAAGACATTATACTGTAAAGCAGCTTGCTCATCCAGTGGATTCTGCCCTTGGACCTGGAAGCAAAAGGACACAGCAGCAGTAATATGTTAAAGTTAGAGTGGTTCAGACATTAAGCTGGGTAATTAATGAGCCCACGGCTGCCCTACATCAACTGAGGAAACAATTATGGTCCAGACTGAAGAGAGGGGGAGTCTACAAACAAAGCTTTTCCAAGGTATTCCAATGCATCATCATTCATTCATTCACATTCTTACATATGATATGGCCAACCATAAAATAAAAATCACAGTTGTCCTAAAGGCTACTGGACTATCTTCAGGGTTTTTTTTTCTCTCTCCTTAAAAACGTTTCACTTCTTGGACGAGAAACAACACATTTTCAAGGACAAAAATAAACAAGAAATTCCAGTTGCCTCTTGGGAAAGCACCTTTGGGACAACCGTAACCTGGATGATTGAGAATCTCCATAGGCAGAAATTACAGTTGTGTTCTAAACTGGGATCGTTGTTTTCTTTTCCAGTCATGAAGATTTAACTATTTAAGAAGTACTTATATTTCATCATGTATTTATAAAACCACTTCTCAATGTTTTCAGTATAACCATACACTGTTTTGCTTAACACACATGCTATATGAATTATTATCTTACTTCTTTTTCAATTTTCTTGCTTTTACAGTGTCTGGTCAAATATCTAGAATGCTCTGTGACTGGAGCCTATGAAAGTCTACGACAATATCTATTGAAACAGAAATTTGCTACATCAACAGCAAATGAAAGCTGCAACACAATAATTTGTTAAAATCCATACTTTCACAATTTCTATTTCAATTTACAATTCATAAAATGTATCAAAGAAATATACACATAAAATACTCCTATAATAGGACAATAGAGATAAAATATGAATATATTATGAAAAAGCTAACCCTAGCTGATCTGGAAAATGTTAATCAAGTTCAGACTTGTTTAGTTCTTGACATCAGATCAGCAAGAAATCCCAGAACTGTAAATTTGACTGGGAAGTTAAAAAATGAAAAAGAAAACCCTGGAGGAAGGCATTGGCAGTTGCATATTGTACTGTTGCCAAGAAAATCACATAGGTATAGTCACCAGTACTTGAGTTCAATTCAAAAGAGACTATCTTTTTGCAAACAAAAATGTATGCATTGGGACAATGTGTTCAGCTATCATCCTTAATAGTTGCTGTCTATGGAAAAGAATGGAAATGGAAAATAAAGCAGGGAAAGTCTCTGTGACACATTTCCTAGTTTGTAATTTTGGGGCAGAATGACTTTCATCTCCATAATAAAACACTCCTGGCACTAGGAATGCTCATGTTTGTTTTTCTTCATGCCTCTTGAGATATCACAGCATGTCTTCTGTTTGTCCAATATAGGATTATGGATATGGAGACTCTGGGACCACTCAACCCATGGGCTTCCTGCTCCTATTCTTTGTACTAGGATTAGTTTAGCAACTGCATTTCACTTAGATATATTTGAACTTAGTCCATTTTCATAATGATCTTTTGCAATACAAAAGAAAAGCTAATCGTTTTGAGGAGAATGCAACACTGAACACAAGTTAGGAAAGAAAAATTGGATTAAAAATATGTTTGTGTGCCAAATTTTTATCCTCCTGACAGTCTACTCCTAGTAAAGTAAGAGCATATCTTCCCTTTCTGAAATAACTCTGGCTCATTGTTTCTGAATCTAGCTCCTCTTTTGAAAAGACAGTAATAAGACACGTGGAATATTAAAAGTCTAATCTATTCTTAGACTACTACAGCAATAGTGGAGCCATTTCATTAGATGCCTAAACATCCCCAGAGTGATCTTTTGGATGAGGGATTTCCTTTAAACTTAATCCTTCCCATAATGATTGACTGGAAAGGATGAAGGAATAGAACTATAAAGGTTCTTATATTCCCTTCTAATATAATATTGAATGTTGTATATTCAAAAATATATTTTGATTTAAATAAGATCAAGGCAATGTAGTTTGACTAGGGGGGAATTTTGCCTAAGATTTGTGAAGGTATGTAAGTGTACCTATTATATGTACTATACGATTAGGTTCTAAGTTTTGAGGGGCAACTATTTCTGAATGAAACAGAATGCTCAATATCTTGTACATTAACTAAAATATATTTTTAAAAATCAATAAACATCCTAAAATCAATGTTTGTCTGACTGTTCACCATAGATTCTCCAACCAGTTTTCAGAAATTTCCACAAGTCCAGGACAGTAGGGGACAGCCTAATTTCTATCAGAAAATTATTCCAGGGCCGCTCGCAGTCCGTGTTGACGGGAGGGCAGAGATCCGCCCCGAGGCCTCTCATTTGTGGAGTCCCTCAGGGGTCGGTTCTCTCGCCTCTCCTGTTCAACATCTATATGAAGCCGCTGGGCGAGATCATTCATGGCTTCGGGGTGGGGTATCACCAGTACGCTGATGATACCCAACTTTTTCTTTCCACTCCGAACCAACCCAGTGATGCCCTCTCCGTGATGTCCCGGTGCCTGGAGGCGGTTCAGGTCTGGATGGGGAGAAACAGGCTTCGTCTCAATCCCGCCAAGACTGAGTGGCTGTGCATATCGGCATCTCGGGTTAACCAAGTTATTCCACCTCTAACGATGGGGGGTGAGGTGTTACCCCCCGTTGATAGGGCTCGCAACTTGGGCGTCCTCCTGGATTCACGGCTCAATTTTGAAGATCACATAGGAGCCGTGACCAGGGGGGCTTTTGCACAGGTTCGCCTGGTGCGCCAGTTGCGTCCCTATCTGGACCGAGACGCCCTACGCACAGTTACTCATGCGCTCGTGACCTCCCGTTTGGACTACTGTAACGCTCTCTACATGGGGCTGCCCTTGAAGACCACTCGGAGGCTTCAACTGGTGCAGAATGCGGCCACGCAAGTTGTAATGGGGGTCTCCTGATACTCCCATGTAACACCTCTACTCCGCGAGCTGCATTGGCTTCCGGTTGCCCTCCGGGTGAAATTCAAGGTGCTGGTTATCACCTATAAAGCCCTACATGGCCTGGGTTCGGGGTATTTGAGGGAACACCTGCTGCCGGCATCAAACGCCCTTCGCCCAGTGCGCTCCCACAGGGAGGGTCTGCTCAGGGTCCCGCCGGTAAGAGATTGCCGGCGGGTCACAACCAGGGATAGGGCCTTCTCAGTGGGAGCGCCTGCCCTCTGGAAACAGCTGCTGGTGGAGCTGAGGACTGCCCCTGACCTCCGATCATTCCGCCGGGGCCTGAAGACCTGGCTCTTTGAGCTCTCGGGCCCAGGCTGAGGAGAAATTTATTTTAATTGGGGTTTTTAATAGTACAGGGTTGATTTAATATTTTTTAAATTGGTTTTTAACTTTTGTACGGTTGATTTTTAACTCCCTGTAAACCGCCCTGAGTCCTCAGGGAAAGGGCGGTATATAAATGCAATAAAATAAATAAAATAAATAAATAAATAAAATAAGTAGTACTACTACAAACTTTGATTTAATCCTGACAAAGATTACCTATAAGAACAAATAACACTATCTCATGCCCTGACTGAACTCTAACTAAAGATCCAGATAACTACTTACTCTAGCTTACTCCATAGTTGCCCTGAAACCACAGTCTTATTAATTTTCTCCCCAAAACAAAGGGTTAGAGAGAATATATATGTAAGACTGTCAGGGTCTAGGGATGGCTCCTTAAGAATGGGTCATACAATTCCTTTCAAATCTGCAAATCCCAAACTGATGCATTAAAAATAAATCTGGAGCCAGACTATCATACACCTTGAAGAAGCACAGAGCATAGATCCAAGTTATAAGCAGCTGAAGAAATATCAGAGAATCCACAGGCCAAAACAAATTCTAGATAATATGGTAAAATGTTATCCTAGTCATAACACTGAATACCACTCATGAATCAAGAGTTTGGGAACCAGCTAAGAGTTCTGTTTGATGCCTCCTCCTCCAAAAATAACTGAAACTTCTAAACAAAGTTGACAGTACTGGCAGCTTGGCTACACAATAATAAAGAAGTGATTGTGCTTCTTTATACCCTGTGCTTCTTTGAGCTTCTTTATAACATGCTGATAATCTGAAATGTGCTTGTACTTGTAGTCTTCATTGCTTTCTAAACATTGTTTCTGCCACTTCATCTCCTGAGGCTCCTCAATCAATCAATCAATCAATAAATCAATAACCCATCCAGGATTAGTATACACAGAGAGCCACATAGGGGATTTGACAGTAGCAATCAAAGGAACCATTCCAAAGAACATAAGGAATCCATCTGAAACCATGAGACATCTGGGGCAGATCATTCTAATTGGTTTACATGTCCTGTGGCGGTCATGGGTCACACTGATCAGGATCAGAAAGTGATCTCAATCATAGCAAAGACTTAGCTATAATGCTTTCCAGATCACCATGCAATTGCTTCAAAGCAAAAGTAAAATTCATAATGTCTGCCTACATGTGATGGGCCCAAAATTAAATGGAACAAGTCCACTTGTTTAGGGTACACTAAATAGAGAATATTGTTCTATTAAGTAGTGTCTAGGTTTTGATGCAAAGTTGTTACCCATATATGTAATGATATCACTCTTACACGTTCTGAGTTCAAATGTTATTCTAGGCAGATATCCTATACTACTTTTTAGAGTATCTATAAAAGCTACAGTGTGTTAGATTTTAACAACAAAAAATGCCAATTCATTTATTCTTTATTATGAAATTATGAAGTACTTTTATTGCCAGAATATGTCTTAGTTTTGATAAATAGGACATTAAGTGTTACATTGTTAGACTGTTGCTAGCATCTCTATTTTTTCTTCAACTGTATACTAAAATTTTATTTTAAAGGATCCAAGAATCTTGCTTCTGTCATATGATAACACTGCTGCAGAAACTACACTGGCTGACTATATATGCAAGTCATGAGATTCTGCTTGTTACCTCTAAAACCATATATATTACTGAGGGCCTGGACATGAATCAGCAGTGTACGGCAGCAGCAGCCAAAAAAGCTAATACAATCCTTGGTTGTATAAACAGAGGCATAGAATCAAAATCACATGAAGTATTATTACCGCTTTATAAAGCCTTAGTAAGACCACACCTGGAATACTGCATCCAGTTTTGGTCGACACATTACAAAAAAGATATTGAGACTTTGGAAAATGTACAAAGAAGAGTAACTAAGATGATTGAAAGCCTGGAGACTAAAGCATATGAAGAACAGTTGCAGGATTTGGGTTTGGCTAGTCTAGAGAAAAGAAGGACTAGGGGGGGACATCATAGCAGTATTCCAGTATTTGAGAGGCTGCCACAAAGAGGAGGGGGTCAATTTATTTTTCAAACCACCAAAGGGCAGGATAAGAAACAATAGATGGAAACTAATCAAAGAGAGAAGCAACCTGGAATTAAGAAGAAACTTCCTAACAGCGAGAACAATTAACCAGTGGAACAGCTTGCCTTCAGACATTGTGGGTGCTTCATCACTCAAGGTTTTTAAGAAGAGACTCCCCAGGGGGAGGGCCTTCTCTGTGGGCGCTCCGGCTTTATGGAATCAGCTGCCGGTCGAGCTCCGGATGGCACCTGACCTTCGCTCCTTCCGACGCGGTCTGAAGACCCATCTATTTGAACAAGCCGGCCTGGCCCGATGGGGATATGTTGGGGTTTTAATGGGGATTTTTATATTGTTAAATAGTAGCTGGGCTACTATTTAATTCTTTTTAATTTTTGTATCCTGTATTTTTTATGTATCCCCTGTTCACCGCCCTGAGTCCTTCGGGAGAAGGGCGGTATACAAATACAATAAAACTAAACTAAACTAAACTTGACAGCCACTTGTCTGAAATGGTATGAGCAGGGGGCTGGACTAGAATACCTCCAAGGTCTCTTCCAGCTCTATTCTGATTCTGATATTCCACATCACCCATCTAATATAGTTTTACCCAGTGCTTTTTTTGTAAAAGAAAAAGGTGCCGGAACTCACACATGTCTTACACCCTGCCTTGCCTACCCTACAAGGTTCCATCCAAAAAAGGTGCCGGAACTACGTTCTGAGCGTTCTATGAGAAAAAAAGCCCTGGTTTTACCCACCCAACCCTAGCATGCACAGAATCCCCAGCTATTGCAAGGTGTGACAGAAGAGTGGTGGTGGGGAGGGCAAGAGCGGATACTCTCTGTCAGGTGTCTCCTATTCCAGAACAGCTTCCTCCTGAGGCACGGGTAGTTCTAGCAAATACAGTAATACTAATTTTGAACAGACATGAGATTGTGTTGCTTAGGTAACAGGAAAACAAATAAGCACAGAATGTATTTCTAGGAAAACAACAGCTGAAATCCATATTTAAAAATAACATAAATATTAAAACTATATTGTTTATCTTGGTCTAACATTAGAATGGTCATATCAATAAATACTGTAATTGGTTTAATACCCCATTGATGAGAACAGTCTGAATAAATCAATGAATAGTGCAGTTCCAGTGACGTCTATTCAGAATTAAGTTGCACATTCAATGGGGTTTGTGGACACAGAATTGTAGCCTTAATAGGCAATCTTATACAGACTTACTCGGCACTAAATCAAATTTAACATAAACCTGATTTACATGTATAAAACTATAATGCACAAAATGTTGTAAATGGAAGTTAGTTAATGCCAAAAACCTATATTTACTATGGTCAAGCTGATCTTTGTTACTTATATAACTCCTCTTAGGTGTATGTATGTGTATATAGGTGTGTAAAATTCCTTAAGAGTTAATATTACATTTTCTGGTATCTCAAAATAAAGGAATTAACTATTTATAAGTAAAAATGTATAAACAACTTAACCTTGATAGAAAGAGAAGGCTATAGTTTTATCTTTCAATAAAAATATAACTGTTAAAATATATATTTAACTTCAGTTTAGTCAGTTGTGATTTTCAATTTATTAATAATATAATATTCCACCTGTATCTCTTCTAGTAAATTATAAATGTGCTATTCATCATAAACTTGGTTATAATACAAAGGTTTGGAAACAACTTAAGCATATATACATTCTGAATAACTTCAATATCTAGTGCTTATTTATAAAATATCTTACATAAATGGGCAATCTCTACAGATACATAACTGAAAGACAAAGACTCTCACCCTGAGCCCATTCATGACTTTCTATGGAGTCCAATCAATCATTATTCTAGATTAACAACAACGTTTATATTCTCGTATAAACTGTATTTTATGTCTCCTCAAGTACACATTAGTAATTTTACCACATGGATACTTGTCTACTTAAGAACTACATCCCACTGGATCTTTGATTGCTGCACTGTGATGTTTATTTACATATATATTAATTGATTTCAATTTTCATGGCTATGGAAGCTTGAATAAAAGGTACAATGCTCTAATCCAGGTAGTGCTACCATTAGATTTGAATAGGGTTAATCTGTTTTTAAATATTAAGATTTTATACTCAACAAAGCAGAAATAGTAATATAATAAAAAGGTTCCATTTAACCATTTTTTAAAAGATAATATTTTGAAAACCTCTACACATATAACTGCACGATTCAATTTCATATAATACACCTAAGCTTTCTATGTATACGTTACAACAATACTGCAAAAAAATTGGAAGACAGTGAAGTCTATTCTGATTCTAAGCAACAGATGTGATACTATTACATCTGTATTGGATTTACACATCAACACACAATAAATTGTAAAACACTATCTTGCAATATTTGTTTAAAAAATTAAGTATACTTACTTTTACTTATGGTTTTAGGTTAATATTTTAAATATTAGATAGCCAATCTTATCTTTTGCTCATATGCTTATAGAAAGCTCTCATGAGTTTGAAATATATATATTACACGCCAAAGATACCTGTCATGTTCATTTCTGTTAACTCTTTAGGTTAATATTTAAAGATACAGCCATTTATTTCCAAACACTGGGAAAATTGCTAATTTGAAAGCTCAAAATTCAGCACTGCTTTGTTAGAACATACAGAATTCAAGTTGGAATTATGAAAAAACATTTAATCTTAATAAATAGCAAACCTTTGTAATAATATTTGATCTGCTTCCTATAGTGATGTTTGTTGCCGTCTCTGTAAGGATTATTATTTTTATCAAAGAATAGTCCAGAAGTACTATTCCTTCATTTTCATGTAAAAATGCTTGGGAATTACATATTGTATAAAGCAAAGAGAATGTTCCTTGCTCATACAGATAACAGATAGAATTTTGTAAAATATATATTTTTAACACTGCACATCATAAAACAGACTCCATTCTGTGCACTCTCGAGAAGCAAAGATTCACTTACCATCATAAGCTATAAACACAGAAAAGAACACTTACCATAAACTGTACATTATCAAATCCATTGGCCAGCAAGTGGTTTTCATACTGAGGTAGCCCAATATTTTCCAACCATTGTCCCACAGTCTGGACAGGGCATCTGGGTGCTGAAAGAGTTTGAGAAGGGAGGCGTTTAAGCAATGAATATCCATCCACAGGATAATAGCGATGGTCCTGGGCTGAGAGGTGGCATTGCCACATTGTGTTCCGGGCAAAATTGGTATCAAAGGAACCCGCCAGCTTGTCCAATTAATGCTTCCAGTAAATCAAAAGTCAGAAGTAGCACATAGTTTCCAGGGCACGCTATAGAGTAAGAACTGCTCCTAACTAAACATTTCATCTGCATTAATCTATACTACAGACCGGTACGTCATGCAGTGAGGGAAAAACATATAAAGCTATCAGCTAAGCTGTTTTCCGTTATATGTGATTGTTGAAATACTCCACAATGAGCAACGATCTGGTAGCAGCAAGGAATCTTTCATGACGTGCTCCCACACTCATCAGTATGCAGCTCTATGCTCCTTGCTCCCCCTGGCTTGCCTGCCTTTATTACCCAGCCTAGGCTCTACCTCACATTTTCAATAATAGCTATCAGAAAAGGGAAGAATGTTTTTTTTTTGTCTGCAAGCTCTAAGCTTGCTGCTGCTGCAGTTTCCACCTACACACCCATCCAAGTATCAACCCTGAATGATGGGAGCAGTCAAAACAAACGCAGAAAAAAGCGGGTCATCAGAGGAAAGCTAACATGCTAAAATCTGAATAGAGCCTTTGTCTGTTATACATGAGAGAGATTTGCTTGTAAATTGTTCATGTTTCAAAGGAGATCAGGCATTGCAAAGCATGAACTGGGGTCTGTGTCACAGTTTGCTATTTGCTTTTTTAAAAAAACTGCACTGAGGTTTGCTCTGTTCACAATATACCCTAAACCATTGTTCCTATTATTAATCTTTTTCATCCAGTTATGAAAAAACTGGTTACATTTTTTTCTTAAAATTGAAAATAATCTAAATTATAGAACGTCTTTAACATTTCAAATGATTTTTTCTTCATCTCTCTGATTTTTCAGCTATAGCACACAACCAAAAAATAAAATACCATCTGTTAAAATTCAACCATTCATGTTTTGGAGAAAGAGAGATGCATACACACGCGCACGCGCGCACGCACGCACACACACACACACACACACAAAGACACATATTCTTCTTAAAACTGGAATTGAAGCTTGACTGAAAGGACGCCATAGGAATATTATAACTTTAAAAAATAGCATTTAACATTTCTAAATTTACCCGACACGTTTGGTAATCTGGAAAGGAAAGTACAGAAGGATATTTCAAATACTATCCTAAATATATACAAGAGAAATTATTTTTCATTAAAAAAAATCCATCTATTAATAGATAAAGATGCTTTTCTTTGTTCAGAGTATTTTTAATCAATTCAGCATGTTAGATGGCAGACACACACTGCAAACCGGTGCACACATAAACAATCCCTCAACCAAAATTTGCATACTGATTACATATGTAAAAATTAGAAATACAAAAAATACTACTGAGAATGGAAGACTCTTGGCTACTTCTGTATATCGTATTCAAATCTTGTAATCTAGCTACTACTGAACCTATTGATGTCTCATCGAAGCACTATTGAATGGGCAAATGCTAATTGAAGACTTCAGATTAATAGAACTGACTAGGGCTGCCTGTCTTTTTTAAATACTTATTAATGTGAATTCACTAAAATGAAAGAAGGAATGACTCTCTGTGGAAAGATCTTAAGAATACAAGCAAAATGTGACATTCAGCAAAACATGGGTATATTTATTCACACAAGGTCAGCAAGTTAAGTAAAATTTACTTTCCAGTAATAATATGGTCCTATGAAAAGCTAGATGCATATAAGACCACTGACACTGAAGGGCTTAATTCTGCACAAGACTGCAGGCTTTATTAAGGATTGCAGTTTTCATCATCAAAGATAAATTTAATGTACATCATAATATCAAGATTCAATCTGAATTGCCAGCTTGCAATTAACATATTTTAAAAAGGAATTCATAAAGGAAGTTAATATTTTGGTGGTTTTCAGATTACAGTTCTTATTCATTAGTCTCCTATGCTTTGGCATCAACCCATCTATGACTAAAATAAAGAATAGCCTTTTTATGAAATGATATACGTATAAAGGGAATTACAAGTTGTAAACTGTCTAAATTGGATACAAATTCAAATCCCTTCACTAGCAGAACAAATTAATATTTGTCAGTTTTCAATCAAAAACAACAATTCTGATTAATCAATAAATCTGAGGATTCAGGTAACCCAGCTTCACAAGACACAAATTTAAAAAACTAATTAAGGCATTTTAGTATTCTTCAGGGAGAATACAGAAACCCCTCCCCCTCTGACATTTCATGTAACATACTATCAATGCACACTTGTTGAACTTGTGAATTGCAGACACAACCAAAACCACACAAAAAAGGGTGGATTGTGTTGGTTTGTTGGGAGAATGTGCAATAGAGAAATATATTCTGGCATTTCCAAATTGAAAACAGAGGAGAATAATGTAAAATATCTGAAATGATGATTTGTTAGACTACATACTATTATTTCATACACTATTTCTATATAGTCTTTCAATGATATTTAAAATGTGATTTATACATACATATGTTAATTTTTCAATCAGCGTGTGATCTGGGTTCATAAAACGCTAATACATAATCAAGTCCTACTCTTTGGTTCTCTCCTCTGTTGTAATTACCTGAATAGAAATCAATCCTTATTTGAAGACAACCTTCCAAAAAAGAGGAAGCGTGGAATTAAAAAATAAAACAAAGAATTATTCTTTATAAAGTCCAGCTTCCCAGCAATGTGAAGGGAAAGCTACTAACTTCAAGTAAAACTCTAACCCTAGACATTCATTCCCTCAAAAAATAATACACTTGTATTTCTCTGTGTGGTCAACAGCATTCATTGAGATTTATTACTTTTGTCAGAATGATGAAATAAAAATTACAATTCAACCCTGTTTCAGCATCTATGTGATATCATGATACCATAGAAAAGAAGTGGGGTTTACAGCACTGTTGACATTAGTGTGATGCATCTTGCCCTCTACTCCATGGCCACTCTGTGTGTATACACTGGTCAGATGCCACGTTCCATGCAGGAAAGACTTGGGACAAAAATTTAATTTAATATTAAATGAACTCATAGTAATTAAAATAAAATTTCCTTAAAGTAAGATGTCTCATTTGTAAAATTAATTGCTCCCCAATCTGCCCAATTCATTGCTCCCCAATATACCTCAAAACCATTTTTTCTCACACACAAACACATATATAAGCACACAAATACATATAGTCATATTACTACAGCAACAACAGTAAAGAAGAAGAAGAAAAATGGATGGAAGGAGTAGCTGGGTTGAGTAGGGAAGAGGAAGGAGGGAAATCAAATGCAATGGAGGTGAGTCTAAACAAGGAAAAACGAAAGAAGAGAAACTGGAATTCAATAGCCTTCACTCCCAGATAAATGTGATTAGAATTTATAGATTCATTCAATATTATGAACATGTGCAACAGTCTATTCCAGTTCAAGGGATACTAACTCCAGAGTTTTCCTTTGTCTCCCTACCACCTCAATGTATACAGGATGAATGTCTGTAATGTGGCAGGAGAGAAAAAAACCCAGTAATTGTGAAACCAAGCTTCTGTATGAGCAATGAAAACCCAGTAATTGTGAAACCAGGCTTCTGTATGAGCAATGAAAACCCAGTAATTGTGAAAACAGGCTTCTGTATGAGCAGATGCAAGCACCACCACCACTTCTGACACTGATACAGTAACTACAACCTGAAACTAGATATATGATACTAAAGTACCTGAGAAGGCAGGCAGTATCTGTTGGAGAACTATAATATATAAGAATAAACAATACAGAAGCTTCACAGAAACAGATTCTAGAATATCAGGACTGTTTAGCTTCAACTGCACCAGAGTGGAGAAAGCAGGCATGTGCTTAAGACTGCCTCAGCTGTCAAATTTCTTTCTAGAAAAATTCAGTGACAGCCTTATCTTGAAGCTGTGTACCTTGTGCTAATGTGAATTCCTTAATCCCTAGACAGGAACTCTTGAACCCTAATGCTATATATGGGTTGCTTGTAGGAACCTTGACACTTGAACATTGCTACTGTCTGACTCCTTACAACTCACGATGAAAGGCTAAGAGCTGATTTACTGTTTTACACCAAGAACAATAGTAAGTACTCTTGATTTACAACTACTCTGTTTATTCATGCTGTTCCAGCCAAAGCAAAAGGCAGGATGGAGAGGATAGCACAAAAAAAAATCAGTCTACAATCAAATTACATAATTAAGAGCACAATGATACAAATTCATGTAAATCTCTTTATACTCAAATCTTCATCTGCCCCATTCCACTTTGCTGGAAATGCCAGTTTCTCCATTTTAAAAATATGATGGGAATCCTGAGCCTTTCATATCATCCCAAACATAAAGCATTTTATTTATTTAACGATGTGATTAAGAGTTTCTAGGTGATCATGCACAAATCAGCTGGTTGAATAAATTAATCTTACAATAGCTACACTTCCAAACTCTGTTGGAGTCAGAAGAAAAATGTGCTCAGTATTTGAAGACCCTCTGAAAGTTGATATTGCCAACAGATGCATGAGTCACCTATGAAAAGGACTAAGGCCTCTGACAAATGTATTAGTAAGTTTAGACTGGTAAATCAAGATCTGACATGAAGTCAGTCCACATTAAGGAACCAATTTTAGGTACGCTTGACTGACAAAATCCTGAATAAGTGAATACAGAAAAGCAACATACACCTCAAGCCTTTATGCAACTTGGTTTTATCACTACATGACTAAAAAGCTGGAGAGATTAGTTGACAACAGTAGCGGTCATAATTTAGTCTTTTAGGAACAAGTAACAGGGCTTATCTGCACGGAAGTCTTTAACAGAAAAACCTGTGGACTTTGGTGGCATTCAGGTTTGGCTGATGCAGCCTCATTGATTAAAAGCTAAAGATCCACCAGATAAGTCATCACGGTTATTGATGATCCTATCAACTTCCTCTAATCTGTCGAAGATGATATACTCTATCTGTATTTCAGACAGCCTACTAGTCATAGCATCAACAGATGGTAATTAAATTATTACAATGAGTTATTTCCTTTCTTGCCATATTTTCACATTACACAGCCTGCCAAATCTAATTCTAGACAGAGGGGCCCAATTCAATGCTTGGTTTTGATGGAACTTGTTCCAGTTGCCAGAAATGAAATTGTCCACTGTATATCATTCTCAGTCTGCTGGGTAAATAGAGCAGACTAATACCATTTTAAAGCAACACTAAAGGGTGCAATATCAGTTACCCTAAAGACGATTGTGCTGCTGCTGCTAGCAGAATTGGCTTACAACAATTCCCAGGATTCTTCCCCTCAGCAGACAACTCTTTATAAAATAAAAAAAATCATAGGAATCACTCTCAATTCTTTCCACAGGACCTTTTCTTCTATATCTGAGGTAAATCATGAATCTTAGGCTGCTCATCTGGTTTTGCAAGAACAATTGAAACAACTAAAAGAATTACAAATATGTTATGGACTATTGATGGCAAATAGATCAACTCTTTAAAGTAAGACAAAAAACCTAGTTGTACATGAAACATCTGATTAATTGAATTGCTAAAAATGGAAATAGGATGCCATTACATTGCTAATCCCATCACCAAGTGGTAACCCTGTGACGTTAATGCTCTGGCTTCATTTCATCATATATTCTACCTTTCTCTTCTAAAACCAAATCTTCTAGACCATCCAGAATTCTCAAATTCTACCGTGATATTAGAGATCAGCAGAGATGAGGAATACAAAGATAAAACGAAACTTGAATACTTGATTGCAGATGAGAAGATTTACAGTACTTCATTAACTGGGAAGCCATGGGCCAAGAGAGACCTTGAGGGAAAAATAAGGTTGTCTAAGCTTCCAAGTTAAGTTCAATATTTTTCAAATTTACTTTTCAATATTTGATATACGGTTGCAATTTCTTTCCTATTTTGGGTTACTATGCTAAATTGGTTTTAAGAACAAGCTATGCTTTTTTTAAATTATAATGTGCTTTTCAATTTGCTTTTTTATTTGTATGTTTTGCAGTTGATCAAACCCAGATACTATGTAAGCCCCACTAGAAGTGATCATTTACAAAAATGTAAATCCATGCACCTGTTTCAATTTTGGCTAGTCCTGCCTCCTTCCTTAGTAATACATTTGGAACACAGTATGCTACCTGAAATATGGCTCTTAGGAATTTGGACTGCACCCTTTCCAGAGGACTAAAAGAGGAGCAAGGTCTCAGCAAAGAGTAGTTGTGCACAAGCCTTAGCTGAGTATAACTCCAGTGCTGCTGCAATATACTGTGCTCTTCTGGAAAAATAAAGATTGAATTGCTACCGCTGCACTGTGTTTAGTAGAGCCATGTAAAACCATGCCCACATATCTAAAGGATTTGACTTATTCAATGTTCTGGCCATGTATCTTCCAGGCGTGCAATTTAGATCTTTTTCCAAAGATCATGATCTTAGTTTTGCTATAGTCGATTTCAAAGGCCTATTCAGAGCAGCAATAGTCAGAGCATTCAAGGCTTATGTAAGTCCAGTTTGCATTTGTGTATCATCTGCATACAACAGGAATGTAATACATCCAGTAGCTAGTTTTGGGGGATGGTGCTCTAATTGGTTTAATTGGGGGCACAAGTGGGTTTATATAGAGATTAAAAGCAGAGGGGCTAGAATGTATCTTTGCCTTACTCTTCTATAGGTTAGAATCTCATTAGTATAGTGGCCTTGCATGCTGCATTGAACTTTGATTCTAGAGAATCAAATTTTGCTGGGAATTAAAGATGGGAAAGTGAGAATATTTTCTGAATTTTCAAACTATTTCTACTATGCCATTCATGATAATCTGAATTATGCTTAATTATCACTAATATTCATTCATATATTGTTTTTGAATGTTGAAATATTGAACTAACAGGAAATATTGATTTTTTCACTACAAATTATTTTTATAAATTTAAATTTCTTGTCAGTGTTCTAAGACCAAAGCTAAACAAACTATTTAACAATATATTGTCACTTCAAAAAGTCAGGATACAATCATATGTATACAGACTAGTGAATATATTCTGTTTCTTTTAATTGAATTGGTAAAGGATACATCCAGAGCTAGGGCCTTGCACAGTGCACCATGAAAGTTGTACTATCAATTCTCATCTATTATCATCTGAAAGCTTAAGGAAAACTGAGTGATAATTGGTGTTGCAGTGATACCAAGCTTTTCTCTTGGAATTCAAAGTCACATATGAGCTCTATGGTGAAGTGGAGACTAAAATTGGATCATTTCAGTCCAAATCCAACTTTTTAACCTCTGTTCTACATTAGCTTTTGGAATGTCCTATAGCTTTACTCTTGTTTGCTGTTGAATGTAAACCTAAAAAGCCTATGACCATTTATTTAGCTAGCAAGCCAGATGCTATGGAAAAATAATCTTAGTTTGGGTTTGAAAGATTGAATCCATAGTCTGAAATAGCACAAAGCAGTTTACTGAAGGCACTCCCTGAATTTTGGGTGATCTGGAATTGATCGTATTTGAGTTTCTGACTGTAAACATATGATAAATATACCGGTAAATGGCAAGTGTGCACAAGAGCTTCATATGCTTGCTGGCCTCTAGATATGTATAAAGAACTGTATGTTATTATATGTGAATATGAGTACAGGCAGTATAAGCCACAGTCAGAATCTAGGCTGTAATACAGTCAATCTGTATCATAAATCAGCAATTAAAAGAAAGCAGTAGCTAATATAGTCTGGGAACAGATAGAGGGAACAAGCTAGGAATTGATTATTCTGCTCTCTGCATACAAAAAGATTTAGGCTCCAACAATATCAGAGCCCTAGAGAGATCACTGCATGAGTTTACATACTGGATCAGTACCAACAATTATTACCATACTTGTCAATGTTCAACAGATATCTTAAGTTGGGTATGCAAGACAGGTGATACCTTCAGTCTACCCCTATTTTCTGATGATTCCAAGTTAGCAAATTCACTCATCTTCATTCCTGGAAAATGCAGATAGTATAGAAAAATCATCCTGAGTTCTCAGATAGACATCTACTTCTGCTGGATGGAAAGACCTAAAAGAGAATAGTTCTGAGCACTTCAATTGGAGTGAGTGATTTTGAGTTGACTAGCCTCTTCATAGCCTTTCAGGGTTATCACGGAGGCATCACAATTGCTTTTCTTCTTGTATTACATTTAAAATTGTAAATATATTATTTATATTTCTACTCATTTTTAATGCCAAATTTCCCTCTCCCTTTTCTGTGAAATTGGCTGCTGCTATAAAGCAAAGATAACTGACTCCAAGTAATTGCTTTGTGCTATTTTATGAATCAGACACCTCCTCCCCACAATTTTATGCTTCAGACAAAGTAAATGTGTGTGAACACTCATTGTCTTTCCTGTGCAATGGGGGATAGGCAATTAAATTCTTAACATATTATTTTTGTGTGAAATTGATCAGAAATGCATCCCTCCCTCCATTTTGCACTTCTGATCCTGCAGTTTACAGTCTAATCAAGAATCACTGGGAATTGAGTGGCATATAAATTTCATAAATTAATGTTTTTGTTTTTATTGCTCCTGGATAAAGAATAGAAATGCAGATATAGTGCAAACTTATTTTTATTTATTAGATTTATATCCTATCTTTCTTCATGAGCTCAAGGTAATGTAGATAACATTCCCTCCTCCATTTGCTTCCTATAAGAACTATAATGTGCAATAAACTGGGCTGCAAAAGGATGATTGGGCCAAAGTTGCCTAGCAGTTTTCCAACTGATAAAGGTCAACTTAAATTGGTTAGACCAATTCTGGGCTAACATCTTAATCACTATACTAGGTTGGGTTCACAAGAAACTAGAAATCTATATTTTAGATGTGTAATATGTAAGACAATATTTGGTGAGGCATACATAGCAGGCTAATATGATCCATAGGACCATGAAAACTGATTCAATGACTCTCCATATCTATTTAGTAATTCCAACATTAATGAGGGTATTTTTTTTGGGGGGGGCACTTCAATAATTGCTGTAAAACAACAAAACACACTGATGCAGAACAAGAAAAAAGTGATCTTTCTTTTTCAGGAACAACTTTCTTCAAAATTAGTCATACAGTATAACATGCTTTCATATAACATGTTTTATATCTTGATTTCATGTAAGCATAGCAGAAACAAGGGAATTCTTATTTATAAATGGTAGTCCATATTTATGAAAAAAAAACTATGTATATTTTTATCTCTGCCTGTTTCCAGCAGTGGGAATAAAGGAAAATAAGTTTATGCCATATGATGGAAATTAGAATTAATATGAAAAATAGGAAAATTTACATAAGACATTGCTTATATATTATTTGTATAATTTGTGAGAAATATTGCAGTCAGCACAATAAATTTACAGCTTTTCAATTAAAATTTAAAATTCATATATCCTTTCCTAGATGAGAATTACAAATAAATATTTCAGAGCTTTAGTTTTGCAACCATGTGTAATAACAATAATAAATAATGTTGATAGAATTGAAGAATTTTAAACTACCCAAGCTGCAAGAAAAGAACAAGCAAAAGCTTGAGAACATACTATTATAAGTGAACTATGAAAACATGAATATTTAAGACAGGCTCATATTTTTAAAAACAAGTCCATAATTATTTGAAATGTGCATGCTAATAGCAGAAAAAAAGTAATTTAAAAATGAGAATTTGGTTCCAGAACAGAAAAATGTGACACAGCAACAACATATTGACCTAACAAAGATATTTTTGCCTCTGTTTCAGATTGGTGAAAAATTGTGTGAAAGTGATGAACAAAGAAGGTGAAGGTTTTCATTATCTGAGACAGATGTTTCCAAGAATAATTGATGAGAAAATTAAGGAAGACATTTATGTTGGTTCACAGATCAGGTATCTCATCAATGATAAGCAGGTAAAGATTTGATAGTGGGGCCAGAGAAAATCACCTGGAAAACATTCAAGGATATCATTAAGAATATTTTTGGCAACTACAGAGCTACCAAACTGCATTTAACTGGTTAACAAACATCTTACAGCAAACAAGACCATGACGTGCAACATGTCACTGAAAATTCATTTTCTGCATTCATATTTGGTCTTCTTTTCCAAAAATCTAGGTGCAATCACTGATGAACAAAGTGAAAGTTTTCATGAAGACATTTCCAAAAACAGTATCAGGGTAACTAGAATTCCTCAATGCTGGCTGACTAATGTTGGACACTGCAGTGAGATGCATCAGACACTGAATACAAATGAAAATCAGGAGCAAAACATTTTGAACTCATGCAGCATTTTGGAAATATTATACAATTAAATATATTATAGTCATTAATTTCATATTTCCCAAGATATCTACATGATACAGTCATTCTGAAATTATATTTGTGTTCAGCTTGAAGGGGTCAATCATAATTACTAAAAGTTTTTCAGGAAGGAAAACTTTTGAGAAAAATTTGTTCTCCAGCGATCAGTTGATTCTGCTTGTCAGCAATCCCTACACATCCAACTTTCATAGCCAACTTTATTGAATTAATCATTATTCTGGATAACCTACAACTAGAGTTTCTGTGAAGATTTCTATTACACAAGTTGCACTGAAGTAATGTAATGGTATGTATAATGTAGTTATGGGCTTTATAACAATTGATTGAGCACAATTTCACTGAGAAAATAATTCATTAGATGTCTCTACTTATATAATTTAGACAGAGTTATACAGACCAGAATTTAAAATCTGCTAAAATTAAATAAGAATAAAAACACAAAGCAAGAAAGGAATGTTACAGTTGGTAGTGGGTTCATTGGTGGGCATGCAGGGTATATTTACTGTAAGTCTTCAGGCATGCTTACATAACTGGTAGAAAAGAATATTTGCAGCTCAGGACTGAACTGTGGGGTCCTTGCTGCTCTCTTGGTTGTTTTCTTGCAGACATTTCATTATCCAACTTAGGTGGGTTACCCAACTACATTACATCATCAGTGCTAGAAGGGATTAGGCTTTACTCTCTGTTTATATACTAGTGGCTAGCCTTACCAATGTTGGCAGGGGTGTTCTTAGTGGTTTTTTAAAATTAGGCTATAGTTCACTATCAACTTGTTTGTCTGAGTTGGTAGTTCCTTGACTGTTGTATTATTTACTGCTTGATTGTTGGACTAGTATTAATTTTGGTTTTAATCTCTGCTTATCTGGGTGTAAATTGGTGGTGTTTTAGTCTTTTTGTTTCTTTTTTGGCTTTTTGATTCTCTCTTTTGAATGGTATTGTTATGTACTGGGCTCTTGGGTTACACCACGTGGGTTGCTGGAGCAGCTAACAGCTCTCCAGCAACCCAGACTAACTGTCTCCTGTCCTGCAATTGGCTAGCCCCAGGCGGCAATGGGTGGTTCAAACCTATTGGCTGCCACCTAGGGGCTAGACTATATATTGCAGCTGGTTGCAGCCCAGTACAGTTTCCAGCAAGAAATAAAAGTGAGTTTTCCTGTACTCAGCCTCGCGTCGTCATTCCTGCACCCAAGAACCCACTATTTAACTGTGGCAACGAAGGTGGGATCCTGCTTCGCTGATTAAGAGCTGAAGTCCACGAGGGGAAGGCAGCACACGCCAGAGGGAAAAGGCATTTCCCTCCCCCCCACTCAAGGCCGGCTAGTAAGCTACACTAGCGGCCTCGTGCTCAGTGGATGCATTCCCTGAGCCCTGAAGCAGGATCCAAAGATCACAGGAACCAGAGAGAAGAATGCCTAAGGTTGGCAAATTAAGAGAATTTGATGTGAAGCACCCAGAGAAATGGCCATCTTATCTTTCACAAGTAGAAAACTATCTCAGAGCAAATCAGATAGCGGAAGAAGGACTGAAGGCCGCAACACTGCTTTGCGTGTGCAGCCCAGCAACCTTTGATTTGGCCGAGAATCTTTTCGTGCCAACACCCATCGAAGAGGTCTCCAATGCAGATCTAAAAAAGAAGCTAACCGGGCACTTCCAGCTCAAGATGTCGGAGATGGCGTGGCAATTCAAATTCGACCAAAGAGTGCAGCTACCCGGGGAGACAGCTTCAGAATTCATTGCAAGCCTAAGACAGGCCGCATGCCTATGCAAGTTCTCAAATTTAGAAGAACGACTAAGAGACCAGCTCATCTGTGGCCTTCGGGACAGAACGCTTCAACAGAGAATATTTGCTAGACCCAATTTAATGTTTTCCGAAGCACAGGACAAAGTGATGGCCGACGAAGCCGCCGGGGGTGCAGCGCAGACAGTTCAGCACACCAAACCTTCAAAAGTCAAAGAATCAGTCCATCTTGAGGTCGCCAAATGCACCGGAGAATCGTCAGAGGAAGAAGAACCCGAAATCAACCGACTCCAAAAGCAACCCAACGCGCAACACCGCAATAGCCACCAGCGAGAGGATGGTTACAAGGCAGTTCTCTTACCAAGATGTAAGGGGTGCAGTGGCAACCATCTTCACGCCAATTGCAGATTTTGTTCAGCCACATGTAGAACTTGCGGAAGAACAGGCCACATCGCAGTGATTTGCAGAGCCCGCCAGAGAGACCGGCCACCCAAACACCAGTCGGAGGAACCAACTAGGAGAGGTACTGGGGCCCAGGGTCCAGTTAGTGTGGGATTCTTCAGAAGCCGGAGAAGTGTATGCCGCACCGGGGCTTGACGCCCTCTCAAACCCAAACTTAAGCTCTTGGTAGAGCTACAAGGAGTTCCATGTAAGATGGAATTGGACTCTAGATCTGCAGTCTCAATCATTTCGCAAGACACATTTAACTTCGTGTGTAGGCGCAGCAACAATTGGGCCAAACTAAGACCCTCAGATATCATTTTAACGAATTTTCAAAATGCTCACGTTAAAGTTAAGAGAGAAGCCACTTTATTGGTAAAATTTAAAGGGTTTTGGGGGCACCTGGATGTAATAGTAGTAGGGGGGCAAAGAACGAGTCTCATTGGACTTGATTGGTTTGACGCCTTAGGTATTCAGATTACTGGCATAAACCGGACACAAACTGCAGACCTCATGTCAGTGTGCGAAGAATACGGGGATGTTTTTGATTCAACCCTAGGGACATACACAGGCCCACCTTTCTCTTTTAAGTTAGATCCCAACGTTGTCCCAATCATGGTTAAACCTTGCAGGGTCCCCTTTGCTTTAAAACATAAAATTGATTCCAAAATTGATAAGCTTGTACAACAGGGCGTGTTACAGCCTGTTGATGGGCAGGAGTGGGAAACTCCTATTGTCATTCCACTTAAAGCCAATGGGGAAATTCACATTTGTGCTGACTATAAATGCACATTAAATAAGTCCCTCAAGCAACACGCTTACCCTGTCCCAGTGGTCAATCATATTTTAGCTTCCTTGCAAGGGGGGACTATTTTTGCTAAACTTGACTTAGCACAGGCCTATCAGCAATTGCCAGTTGACGAGGCCACAGCCGCGGCTCAAACGATCGTGACTCACAGAGGGACATTCAAGGTGAAATGCTTACAGTTTGGAGTCAGCGTTGCACCGGGTATTTTCCAAGGGATTATGGAACGTACACTTAAGGGTATTCAGGGCATCTGCCCTTATTTTGATGATATTCTTATTGCAGGGGAATCCCCTGAAGTGTTGGCTAGTAGGCTCAGGGCTGTTTTGCAGAGGCTTCGTGAAGCAAGCCTCAAATTAAAAAAGAAAAAGTGTAGTATTGGGGTTTCATCAACAGAATTCTTGGGTTTCCACATTGATGCTAACGGCATTCACCCCGCTGATTCTAAAGTGAAGGTCATTAAAATGGCTCCTAGGCCCAAATCAAAAGGAGAAGTTCAAGCATTTTTGGGTCTCCTAAATTTTGATCACACATTCCTACCTCATAAGGCAGCAATAGCAGACCCCCTCCACAAGCTACTAGACAAAAAAGTTCCTTGGAAATGGACTAACTTACATGAAAAAAGTTTCCAGGACTTGGAAGCAATACTGACAGAAAAGTCCACTATAACTCATTACATAGAGTCTAAACCTGTATGTCTTGCATGTGATGCATCTCCCTATGGGGTGGGGGCAGTCTTAAGCCACATAGAAAAAAATGGGAAACAGGTTCCTATTGCATTTTACTCAAGGACCTTGTAATCTGCTGAGCGTAACTATGCCCAGATTGATAAAGAGGCTCTGGCCATAGTTGCTAGAATTAAAAAATTTCATGATTATTTTTATGGCAGGGATTTCACTGTCTACACTGACCACAAACCTCTGTTGGGATTGTTCACAACAGACAAACAAACCCCCCACATACTATCTCCAAGTATGTTGAGATGGTCTATTTTCTTGTCTGCATACAATTTAAAACTAATTCATAAACTGGGAAAGGAAATGGGCCATGCTGATGGCCTCAGCAGACTACTACTGCCACTAATGGATCCAGATCTGGCTCCAGCTGCTAGAATACTGTCCATACAGGACATACCTGAGTTTCCCCTCCATGCAGGAGTCATTGCTGCTGAAACTGCCACAGATAAAATACTTAGTAGAGTGTTGTCATGGGTATACACAGGCTGGTTGGAAAAAAGTCCAGGCTCTGAATTTCAAAGCTATTTTGTCAGGAGGCATGAGTTGTCTGCACATAAAGGGTGCATTTTATGGGGGAACAGAGTCATAATCCCCACTTCCCTAAGAAACAGGGTTTTACACTCATTACAGGAAGACCATCCAGGCATTGTCAGAATGAAAGCTTTAGCTAGAAACTACCTTTGGTGGCCTGGCCTTGATAAGGCCATTGAGGGTCAAGTCCATGGTTGTTATACATGCCAGCAATCTAGGCCTGAAATGCCACAGGCCCCAGTTCACAGGTGGGAGGAAATGCACACTCCCTGGTCTAGGATTCACATAGACTAAGCTGGGCCTTTTCAGGGGCAGCTCTTCCTGATAGTAGTGGATAGCCACTCAAAATGGCTGGAAGTAATTCCAGTTCCTAACATGACTACTGCTAGGACCATCCAGGTGCTGAGAAAACTCTTTGCAACACATGGGTTGCCTGATGTCTTAGTTTCTGACAATGGGGCCCAATTCACTGCTGCTGAATTTCAGGCTTTCCTTAGAGCTAATCTCATCAGACATGCAATGTCTGTGCCTTTTCATCCATCTTCTAATGGTCAAGCTGAATGCATGGTGAGGACAATGAAGGAGGCACTCAAGCGCATTGTCACAGGTGACTGGCAACACAGATTGGCAGATTTCTTACTCTGCCAGCATTCTACACCCTGCATGGCCACAGGTAAAAGTGCTGCAGAACTATGTTGGGGGAGGTGTTTGATTACTAAACTGGACAGGTTGCATCCAGACAGAGTGGCAGCAGAAGCCTCTTGACCAAAACCCCCAAGGGGGCTGCACATGGGCGATTGGGTTTGGGCCAGGAACTATGGTCAGGGAAATTTATGGGTTCCTTGTCAAATCACCAAGGCATCCGGACCCCTATCTTATGAAGTGGGGTTGGAGGGAGGGCGAGTTGTCAGAAGACACATTGATCAGCTCAGGAAAAGGTTTCCAGAACGGGCACTAAGCGAGGACTGTGTCATAAGTCCCTCCCAAGGTTCTCAGACTTGCTGCCAAGCCAGCCCTCACATAGACTACCAGGACTTTTCCTTCTCAGAGGAGATGGAACCAGAGGGAGAACTGGGGAGCTCGGGAGTGCAACATGGCCCCCCTGATGAAGCGAGCCAACCCAACTTCAGCAACCGCTGTGCCTACTCTGTCGAACAGACTGACTCTGGGGTGGGCCAACCTGGTGAGGCCAGCCAGAGTGTTTCGAATCCCCTTGATTCTGGAGCACAAAGGGACACAAATCTACCCAGCCCACTGGGTAAGCTGGTAGACCACAAAGTGATGGGAACGTTCCTCTAGGGCACACAAGCGTCCTTCGTACCTTAAAGATTACATTGTAAAATAAAGAGATATATATTGTTGTAAAACCTGTTGCCACTAACTACAGAAACTAGTGCTTGTGTAACTGCCTGTTACTGCAAATGGAATCCAGATCATTTAAATGTTCGGCTGGTGACCCCCAGGGGGAGAGCATTCTCGGTGGGTGCGCCAATCCTTTGGAACCGCTTACCAGCTGAAATCCGGATGGCCCCCGACCTTCGCTCCTTCCAGCGTGATCTAAAAACTTATCTATTCCAACAAGCCGGCCTGGCCTGATGGATTTGGGTTTTAAAATTTTCTCACTTTATTGCTTTATTGTATTCTTACTTTATTGCTCTGTACACCGCCCTGAGTCCTCCGGGAGAAGGGCGGTATATAAAACAAACAAATAAATAAATGTTGTAGTCATTGTAGTCCACAGTGATTTTATTATTTTTATTATTATCACTTTATTGTGTGTGTGTTGATTAATAAGTCTTGACAACTGTCAAGACTAAATGTTATTGTCATAGTTTGATCTAAGAGGGGAGGGGTGTTATGTACTGGGCTCTTGTGTTACACCATGTGGGTTGCTGGAGCAGCTAACGGCTCTCCAGCAACCCAGACTGTCTCCTGTCCTGCAATTGGCTAGCCCCAGGCAGCAATGGGTGGTTCAAACCTATTGGCTGCCACCTATTAATATTATTGCTTAGATTCAACTTCTTGTATATATTCTTTGCCTCAAAAAAGCTTGGTTGAGGGTCTAATGAGGAGAAATACAACACGTATATTCTAGCAAAGTGGTGGAACAACTAAATTTCTCTTTCAAATGCAAAATAAACATTAATGTGATTCCACAGATATTTGTATGGAAAGTCTTCACTTAGTGACCAGAATTGGGACTGGCAATGCAGCAATTGCTAAATGAAATATCTCATGACCTCATGGACTTATAATCTCACTTCTGTTTCAGTCATTAAGTGAAACATCACACAATCATGACTTATGATTTTATTTCCATCTTCTGTATTAATTCTATTTTAATGTTAATTAAAGCAGAATTAATTAAGCAAAATCATCTTGTGGTACTCACGAAGCATGTCTTCTCAGTGATGGCTCCTATCCTTTGGAGTGATATCGCACTGAATATCTGTTTTCTTCCCACCTTACTAATTTTTCACAAATAGTTAAAAACCCAGTGTTTTTGAGTTTAAATGATGGTTGAACCCCTTTGGGCTTTCTGGTGTCCTTTAGGGTTATGGGGTCAATTTGGGGGTTTATTGTATTCCCTTTTCATTTATATAAGTTGTTTTCTATTAAGTTCTTTTTTAATGCACCTCGAGTCATTGTAGAACGAAGCAGCCTTTAAACAGAGACATTAAATATTAAATACATGGATGCATATAAAGTGAGACACACTGAACCAGTTGAAAAAGGAATTGTGGGATAGAGTGTCATTTTTAACCAAATGCATTGATAAATATGCTCATAAATTTTAAAAGCCTTATTCTTAAGCACTACATTACTCAAACATGATTGCTTCTTTGTCTTCTGAACTATGTACAGTAAAAGTATTTTCCCCAACTTTTCTATAGATGAATTTCTAAAGTGTGTGATTATCATGACAAAGAGATAGAATGCATAGTGTTTCTATTAACTCTTTGATATATTGCGAATGTTAGACTCACCCAAGCTCATTCCTTGCCTGAAGGTCATTCACCAGCTTGAGAGCTATCTCATATGACCCATTTGTTTATAATTTTAAAAAGGCCTTTCCCTTTCCATTTTGAGGAACAGACATTAAGGGCTATTATGTCATTGTAATAATAGTACTGATGGTATGAAAGTAGCCACAAAAGCCACTAGTAGAATTGCACAACAGAACAGTAAATGTGTAAATGAGGGCAAAAGGGGTTCTGGCAAGAAAATGTTTAAGAGGTTTTGGTGGGAAGAACTCTTGGCATGTTTTCTAGACCTTTGATATAAATTGTAATGCTGGCACAAATCACATAACAATGTATTTTTTGTCACATAAGACAAACTCTTGGACAGAAATGATTAAGCATATAATAGGTATTTTTTATAAAACAAATTTACATAAAGAGAAACCTGTATTTAGGTTACATATTGTCATAATATATGGTTAATATAAACATAAGAGTTATTACCATGTTTCTTTCTACAATATTTATGAGACATATTCATATCTTTCTTCATTGTAGAAACAGTATAATAACATCTATATTTGACAACAGTTACAGTGACTAATTAACCAAATAAACCAGAAATAAATTATCCCAGAATATGCAACAAACAACTGTGTAATTATGCCTTATATTGATCTGCCTACACATTTCCTTTTTTAAAAAAAGACTGCTTTAATGTATTATAAGATGCAATAATATGATATGCATTATACTATTACATTTTAGCATGCAATAATATAAGATGCATTACATTATTTGGGTACAGTGGTAATATAATAGTAACTAAATGCTTGGAAGAATAAACCTTCAGATTGGATCATGCAGTGTTAACAATGAAGTCCTAGCAGTAAAGGAGAATATTAGTAGCTCAGGATTGAAATGAAGGGTCTTTGCTGCTCTCTGAACTTGGTTGTTTTCTTGCAAATGTTTCATCACCCAAACTAGATAACATCATCAATGCTAAATGTCTATGGAGATTCTCAGTCATCCAGGTCGTGGTTGTCCCAAAGGTGCTTTTTCAAGAGGCAACTAGACTTTTCTTGTTTTTCTTTGAAGACATTTTACTTCTCATCCAAGAAGCTTCTTCAGCTCTGAATAGATGGTGGGGGTGTGTGGTGTGGAAGGATGGTGGAAGGATTTATATTGCTTGCAGACAGCTGGTCATTTGCATTATTTTAGAGAGTCATTGAGGCCACTTGACCTCAATCAGTGTCCTCAAGGTCACCTGAGTAGTGCAAATAGGTCTGGAGCCTCCTACAAAACAATCCTTTCAGCAGTTCCAATGAGCAGTTCCATCAGTGCTAGTAAGAAGTGAGCTTGCTCTCATTTCATATTCTACCAGTAGTGGCTTGCCCTATCAGTGATGGTGGGAGTGGTTTTGGTGGGTTTTTCATTGGACTGCTTATTCTTGGCCTGTTTCACAGTTTCTTGATTGGGGTATTGTTTACTTGATTGTTAGTCTGATGTTAATCTTGGAGTTCATCTACTTTGGATAATGAAATGTCTACAAGAAAACAACCAAGCTCAGAGGGCACCAAAGAGCCCTCAGTGAAGTTCTAGATATTCCGTCTATCGGTCTGTTGTTCTGCCTTAAAAACATTAGATACAGAGATAAGAGGCAAAGGTAGGATCATTACAGTGATAGCATTTTTTTCTGTTAATCCACCAGCCACCTCTAACAAAGAGTGCCCCCCAAAAGACCCCAGGCCAACTGGCAGAACTAGATTTTCATGCCCTTCCAGATGTCAAAAAGGGAGGGACAGA